>NW_027468925.1:600000-804553 GCF_051014615.1 Bombus vancouverensis nearcticus | reverse complement strand
CTTCTGAGATATTTTTCGCGTTTCCGAGGTCATCGCCACTCTCCTTAACTTTGCCTTACGATGTATAATATCTCGATGTTACGGTAGTTAGAAATTTGTATCAATTTGGAGAACCTTGCAAAAGTACGCAAATCTGCTACGATAGTCGGATAGAGAGTATCGGCAGAGATCTGTTCCTTTATCGTGAAACTCTCTCGGACAACTTAGATGCTACCAGATATCGATTCTCGCATCCAACCATTTCGTAATAAACGTAGATCACCCAAGAAATTTCTCAATTGTCATCCGTTAATTTCGCGCAACTTTTGCTTTATTTTAGCTACGTGGGAACCTATTAGTGCGCAAATGTTACCCCGAAAATGTTACTCCTCTGTGCCAAATATCGTTCACGTGTATAATCAAAGTTGCATAAAACCGCGTACAATTGCATCAGGAAATTTCTAATAATTTGCTCGTCTCGCAGGACGAAAACAGGCTCACGAAGGATCCCTCTGTTCTGGCTATCGAATGTACCGCAAGCACGTAGTTTCAAGTGTCCGTTCTCTAGAAAATTCGAAACAATTTATGGTCGATGGTCGAGTGAACGGTGCAACGGTCGAGTCGGAAAGATCAGAAAGACAAATCGTCATAGTTCGAACAGACCGGGAAGCAGAAACGCACTTCCATGATCATTTGTATCGTTGCTCGATCTGTTGCTGCGCAATGACCGAGCAAGCTGTTGATTTTTCTTTTTCTGCGATGCTACTATACTCTACACTCTATGCTTTATACCGTTCTTTTGCCCGCTATTTACCTTGTACGCGAACTTTTTATCGCTAGTGGATTGCAAAAATCCTTTTTTATCACGAATTTTACGTGACAATGCGTAGGTCAAGGTGGACGTAAGACAAAGGAAGGTGTAGATAAATAAGACAGGGTGTATTTAAAAATAATAAGTTATTTATTACAGTTTATTTAATATGTATACAGGCTATTCGTATTATAGCAGCGATAGCTAGTGTTAAATTAACAATGACAGTTTCTATCGTAGTTAATATTATATTGGTTATTGGCCATGACGAAGGCGAATTTTGATAGCCCTGGTCGAGGTCGGTGGTCTGGATCTATAACAAATAATACTATATTAATATAGCAAAGAAATGTCGTAAATATCGATATCATTTGCAAGGCGATTCTTTTTGGCCATAGTGAAATTATGTTGATCAGTTTGTGGATATTAGGTTGAAATTAGATAATAAAGTTATAGATTTACCCGTTTTAAGGGATTGTTCAGGCGCCGTTAATTCACTGGATATGTCGCCCTGAAGCAGGATGTTTAAATTTTGGATCATATATTGTACTGATAGGAAGTATTTTATCGATACAATTATGAGTTTATTTGATTAAAATATCTAACGTAGTGTCTAGTCACCAAACGAATTAGTAGATCAGCCGTGAACAATGGCAGTAATTTGTATAATAACAAAGGATAAGCCAAATATAGCAGAATGACTCATCGGCTAGCGGGAGGTTGTGCCTAATTATCAAAAGCGAAAGAAATATGAAAGATCCTAGTTTGTAGGACTTGTTGACAATCAATGTCAACAATTTTTTCGTTTGGTCCATAGAATGTTTTGAGTGGGCTGTATTTCGACACACGACAAAATTGATAACGTAAATAAATCTTATATATTTGTTTCAAGAAATGATAGCTTGCTTGTGAGCGGTATCTTTAGACAGGTTGTTGAAAACTGGATGTTAATTCGGATTTTATATTTTCAATAACTTCGCATGAGTATTTTAGTCAAATCTAGCACGAATCGAACAGGTGAAAACAATCTATACGGCGTTCGTGCTGAGGTGGTATGGTGATAGGTGCGTAAGGAACTACTCTTGGTGTTTTTAACGAACAATAGTTTATTTAGAACTAATCAACAATCAGAGTTAACAATTAACAATTAACAATTACACTTAACAGACAATTGGTAACAACTAACAAATAACGATAGACACCGAGAGATCATTCGACGCGTTGCTATGCAAATAATACCGAGGAGTTACACATTTAATGGCGTAAGACAGACTGCCTGTGCTTTTGTTTCGGATCGCGCAGATTCTTCCCTTCGTAGCCCATCGATATCGTAGCCCAGTGCTGGCACGTGTATGCTCTTCCGAGAATTCGGCGGAAAGAGTGTGGAGATATCGATGGTACATTGGGCACGTCGGTGTTGCGCTTTGGCGGCGTCGCGCTTTGCATCCGGAGCCGTTGAAAAGTTCCGTGGCCCGTGCCGCCACAGTGCTTGGCAGGCTTTTATTTTGTTTACCTAGTGGATCGGTATGATAGAGTTCGAGACATGTGGAAAGTACGGCTTCCAGGCAAGCAGGGGCTGATTCAGCGCATTAAAATAAGAAGAAAATTTCGTATAAACGTTTTCGAGTAGACGCTTGCTTTGTGTCACAGTACTTTCTTACCTATCTTTAGAGAAATTACTCGAATCGACCAGTTCCAGTTTCTACGGAAACGCGAATGCGTCGCGTCATAGATCGTCCATCTTGTTCGAACAGCTTACACGAATTTGTCGAAAATTTTGATCGTCACGTCAACTAACGTTTTATAAGTAAGAGATTTTAAACGCGCCCGTATTTAATAATCGAACGGATTCGGATCCGAAGAGCGTATTGGTCCGGAAATAAGGCCAACACGATTTATCTATTTTCCAAGAAATCGTTCATCTGTGTAATGTTTAGCATCGCAAAACAAGCTATAAGCGGAACGTATGGTCATATTAGGCATATTATGTTATATAAAATTTTCTTCTTATTTCAGTATTCAGAATCAACCTCTGCCATATTTTCCACGTGTTCTGATTCACCTTGTATAATATATAAGAATGATAATTGCAAATATATTTGTATAATAACTCTATGACAAGCGCTTAATAATACATACAGTGAACTTGTAGAGAGTAACGTTTGCTGACTGTCGGAGGCACATTGTTGCTGTCTATGCAAAGACAAGTGCCCATTTCTTGTCGAAGAACTCCAGTCAATTCTAGCGTTTCACCCACATAAGTTTTCAACGCTGAAACATGAAAATATATAGTCGTTATTTTTTAGCTTTGCCTCTATTTCATCTTCATCTTATCTGCTTACGCGCTTAATAATAGAACTAGGTTTGGTCTACGTAAAAAGTAACTTCTTTTTATTAAGACTCATATTTATTAAGATTTAATAAGATACAATTTATTAAGATACATGTAACGAAAGGCAGGAAGTAGTAACATTTTACGTGAATTTGCATGGATCGAATATGCTGATGTGCTTACGAATAAGAGAGTATTGATCGATAATTATTAAAGCCAATTGTTTGTGACATGGGAATAAGCAAAAGTCATTTTTAAGTTTAAAGATCTTTAGTTTAGTATTGAAATGTGTTTAATGTATTTTAGCAAAAGTAGATAAAATAGGAATATTAAAAAGTTGTGTTTGGAAGACAAAATTTGACAAAAATGCAAAAATGCATATACAAATTCTATCTGTGGTCATTAATATATTTTTTCGTTATCGACAGAACATTTTCCCTTGATTTTATTGACATACTGGATTAATCACTTCTTTAAGTTACTCGTTCTTGAAACAACATCAAAATCGTATATTGTTTCGTGCTAAAGAATCTACTAAATCCATTGACAGTGAAACGATATTTCGTATACGGTTCTTACAAGAATTATTATTATTTAAGACTTAGGAAAACGTATATACAGTAGCCACGCACACTGTGCGTATTTCTGGCGCGCGTTTCCGTTCAGTGACAGTACTTCGGCGGACTGGATTGCCGAAGCGAAAGGGTTAAAAAAATGCGATAAAATCACATGTAGCTCTCTATTTGTCTAGTCGCTTTTGTAGCAATATCACTATGTCCTCTGACATACTTGAGGTTTCTTACAATTCACAAATTAAATGAACAACTGTGCAAGCGAAATCGCTGCTGTAGAATCCCCGCTTCTGTAGAATCAGTCGTATGGATTTCAAAATTTAGTGTGTCGCCGGGATTAGCGTTATCCAAAGTACGCCACAGGAATAGAACATAAAGATATTTCTCAAAATTTGTTATTGCTGGTATGATATTGCTGAAATACAAGGCTGCAGTTTCTTAATGTCGTCAAAACATTCAGTTCTTTTTTGGTCAGTCACTTTTCGCGTGTGTCACGACCGGCATACTTCAAATCCGACGGACTGACGATAGAGATAAAGCACTCGGCGACAATGTATATCGCCGAAGTGCCTAATGAACCATCAACATCCCAACGGTCCTTCCACCGAAGGTTCTAGAAGAAAGAGCACGTGGCAACGATCGCGGACGCCTAGCAAATGCATGGACGGTGGGGATGTTGAGGGATGACAAAAGAAAGTAATCGGATCCGATCGAAAGTAAAATCATAAGAGTCAGTCTTAGAAAGTCACGCCTAGAGTTCGGAAGTAGATTGTAAAGTGTATTGATGTTAGAAAAAAATAAAGTTTTCTTTTTTTATTTTTTACCTCAAATTCCTTTTTTATTTTGTTATTTTACGTGACACATACATCGACACTCTGTGTTACCACAGATTTTATACGAAATAGTGAAATTGGAAATTGAATACTGTATTCAGAGTTAAAATATAATGCTATATGGAAATGAAATAGCACTTCAAAAACTTGATAGATTTCGTTAATAAAATAAAGCAAAATAAATCTTTAATTCACTCACTACGAATTTATGGTATTGATTAAAATCAATGAATGTAGAGTTACTTCCGATTAAGGGTACAACTGTTATAAATTAAGAGCATAATTACATTGAATTAATGGGAAAATGTTGTTATAAATTATTGGTATAACTGTTAAGAATTAATGATGTAATTGTTTTAGATTAATGGCTTAAATGTTATAAATTAATGGCTTAGAAGGTATAAATGAATAGCTTAAATGTTATAAATTAATAGTTTAAATGTATAAAATAACAGTTTAAATGTTGTACATTATTGGCTTAGATGTTGAAAATTAATAGCTTAAATGTTATAAATTAATGGCTTAAATGTTATAAATTAATAGTTTAAATGTTATAAATTAATGGCTTAAATGTATAAAATAATAGTTCAAGTATTGTAAATTAATGGCTAAGATGTTGTAAATTAATAGCCTAAATGTTATAAATTAATAACTTAAATGTATAAAATAACAGTTCAAATGTTGTAAATTAATGGCTTAGATGTTGTAAATTAATAACTTAAATGTTATAAATTAATAGCACAAATGTTGTTGAGAATTGTGGATCTTTGAAGTCGAAATAATGTTATAAGAACACTAAATTTATACTGAGGATTAATTTTAAAATAGTAATATATTTATTTCATGGACGATTTCTTATATATTCATCGATACACACTTGCACGCGTCTCAGCACTTTCTTCTATACCCGACTGTTAACCGACTGAACAGTTTACATTCATCTGTTTTCGAGACGCCGCGCACACACATACATCCACACGCTGATATTCACATACAAGTATCTCTACTACACATTTAACCCAGTCCAACACAGAAAATTATACATATCTCAACAAATGTTATAAATTAATAGTTTAGACGTTATAAATTAATTGCTTATATGTTATATATTAATGGCTTAAATGTTATAAATTAATAGCTTAAATATTATAAATTAATTTCTCAAGTATTGTAAATTAATGGCTTAGACGTTATAAATTACTAGTTACAATGTTGTTATTTGATATTTTTTTTTATTTACCTTATATTTAAATTCTTCTTGGATGTTCACTGTCCGGAATTTCAGGCACGAAAGAGCTCGCGCGCGACTTCCGCGTTCCTTATATATCTTGACAAGGTGTCGAGATGTCAATAAAACGTTAACGATCTCTTGACATAGCGAAGGACGGGTTTTCCATGATAACAAAATCAAATTGAACAATTTCTTAATTTTTATCGTAAATTGGCGCCTTCGACGATTTAATACGGTATCCATTTTTATCATTTTAATAGTTTCTACAAACTAAGACTAAATTCACACCTCCTTGATACTAGTTTTCGACTATCAATTAGTTTGAACAAAAAGGGGAAGGAGCCTAACGGCAGTCGATGACGTTACTGTGAAATATGTTATGGTATTTAAATAATCAGCCAGATAAAATTCATATTAATCATTATATTATATTATCGATATTCGTTCATTTACTCGTGCTAATTACAAAATAAAATGTTCTCTTTTCTTGAATAACACCTACATCACCGTCTGCGATATTTAAATTTCTTATTTAATGCTTATTTAAAAGTCAGGTACCTTTTTAATTTCTCTCAAGTTAAACGAGTAAATTTACTCGTTATAGTTGTAACATAAAATGGCTATTTTCTTCAATACCACTTGCATCGCTGTACGTGATACAAATATTAATTATGTATCGAATAATATGTACCAATTGGCTGTAATCGCGGTTAGGTATTTCTTCGTTTGATCTATCAAGAGATCTATTAGGCTATTAGCGAAAGACTTATTGATTCCTCCAAGATGTATCTTAACTTAAATCTTAAAGATTAACTAAATGATTATATTTGATTAGTATTCGACAGTGTCTATCATATTCAGCCATCTTCTTTTATAATTGATACTGCTCGGATCAATTATTTTATAATAAATTGCAGATTATGCCACGGTATATTATAAGATATTTGTCTATAGCTCTTTTTTTCTAATTCGTTGATTTTATTATTAGTCTCGTTGGTTTTTCCTGTGAGTATCTGCTGTACGTACATTGCAAATACATAATGGATACGTACATTATATATATATTTTAAAATATAAAAATAAAAAATTAACAATACTATTATAAATATTGCTATTATAATTAATTAATAATAATTTAATTAGATAATTAAATTAAAATAATTTATAAATATTTAACGTAATAAAATAAAATTTTTTAATAAAATTGATAAAAATTGAATTATCTTGTATATAAGTATATATTAATATATAATTATTAGTTTTAAATATATTAATTTTAAAATCTTTATACATATATTTAATTTTATAAAAAAATTAAAATATAAATATAAATATTTTAACTTTAAATTGAAAAAATGCATTATATATAATTAAGTATTTATATATAAAAATTAATATAAATTATAAATATTTTATTATCTTGAGATATATAATTAAATTATTATTAATAATAGGTAATATTAATTTATAATTATTTATTTATATATATATATATACGTCAGGTTTACATTAGAATTAGGGTTAGAGGCGTGAAACGAATCTTCGTTTGGGTTACACGTTGTCGTTATGCAATAGAAAAGACATTGACTAGTGCAAATACGATTACCATAGAACCGGACAAGTAACCGTGGTTATTAGATATTCGAGAGACTAATGACAATGATCCTAGGTTCAATAACGAATCCGCGGACAACGGAACGGTAGTCGTACGCACTCGTAAAAAATCTAAGTCGGATTCTGTGTTAATATTCGCTGACCGTAAGCAGTTAATCCTTTTTTGTCGATGAGACCGCAAGAGAGAGAGACTTTCCGACCCGGTGATACCCCAGAGGAAAAATATGACGGGGTGTGTCTAAGGACACGAGATCATCGGATTCGTCGGGGACATCCTACGTTCGGAAAGTAAGGGAAATTGACGTTGCTGCTAATTGGCCAATCTCCATATCGGTAGTTAGAAAAGGATGCTAGCCGCCCTTGAGGGAGGGTTGCTAGTGGAAAAATAGGTCTCTCCTGTCTTCCCGTAACTGGGACAAAGACTGTGTATCTGTTGAAGGATTTTAGGTAACTAGATATTAGTGTTTATGACGGTCCTCGGGCTAGCCGATCACGTACTGTGGAGACGCGTCGACATCTGGTAAACATCCTGCCCGGAGAATAGGATCTGCGTGTGGCGAGCTACGGGACAGAAACCGTTGGAATGTTTACTGCCATGTGCCGCTACAAATCTTTCTTTTAAGGATAGCTATAGGATTACTTAATGCCTTTGTTAGGTGGAGAGTTCGTCCCGTTGACCGTGTGACACCAATTACCTCTCAGAGAAAAGACATCGACTCCCGACTGTCGGACGCCAACGCTGCGACGCATCTTAGTCCCCATCAGAGATAAGGCCCCAACCCCGACTTTCGGACTCCTTGGAATCCACACCAAACCCCCCAACATCCCCAAGCCAGGGTGTATATAAGCCGAGACTTCACCCAGCCCGGGGAGTTCTCGTTCTAGTTGCTGTTCTTGTACAACACCCCTTTCTCTGTTCAACGTTATTCTACTGTAAGTGCCAAAGTCATAATAAAGTTCGATAAAAGAGAATTAATAGTTGGGCTACGACTCAGCTTTCTTTTCTCTCGCAACCCAAGTACCAACTTTACGTGACATTTTGGCGATCCGTGCCAGGATCCATCAACTTCAAGAAAACGAAATTACGCATTTCGGCATACGTGCATCATTGAAGATTGAGGGATCAGCGGACCTCTGCAGATCAGCTCACTTTGCGTGAAAACGACTTCTACGGAAAGCGGACTACGGTCATCACCAAAATTGAAACTGGTCACGAAAAGAAGAATATTCAGGTAAAGAACTGGATTCTTTTAAATATTATCGTACTCGTCGCAATAGCTTCGCTAGTACAGACTCCAACAACAGTACAATAACCACTATGAGCAAAAAATCAGAAGACACATCTTCTGTTAGCCCTATGGCTACTGGTGTGGATCCAAGTATTCGGGCCATACTAGACGCTATGCAGAAGCAGAACGAAATCAATTTAAGAAAACTGTTAAAGGAGACTATTAAAGCAGCGACTAGTCGGAGTTATCAGGGTAGTTTAGTTTCTAATAATTTGAACAAAAGCTTGGAGAAAACAGACGTTACTGTGGGAAATGAAGAAATGGTTTTGAAAGAATTTTCAAAAGAATTGCAGTCTAATGTAGAAAATTCTTATGAAAAGAAAGTATCAATTGACACCGCTTCACAGGATTATATTTTCATTAAAACAGACTTAATGTTTGATGTCAATAGCTCAACAGAATACCAGAAAGAGTCTGTGAAACGAAGGAAAGAAGATATTGCAGTATTGTATAATGATTTATCACCATCTTCGTCACAAGATACTCAAAATTTACAAGAATGGTTTGACAAAAAAAGTAAAAGTTTAGGAGAAGCAGAAAAAGATCATAACAAGAAGGATAATATTTCAATGAGAAATATTTTGGACGGCGATACAAATAAAGAAAACCAAATTGAAACGAAGGAATTAGAAGCAGTTAGTAAATCAACTGCTGAAAATGATACAAAATCAATAGACAACGTTGAACAAAATATATCGTTAGAATCCATACAAAAAGCAAGAGATAATGCTTACAATAATGAACATTTGCTTATAGAAGAAGACCAAATGATGACAGCGAAAAATGCGTGTGACACTACAGAATCAAAAACTTCAGCAGATCTTATGTCGAGAAATTTAGATGCTAATACACAAGAGAAGTCTTTAGAGAATAAAGATGACAAGAATCCATCTCCATCTATGTTAGATAGTAGTAAACGGAGCAGTCGTTATAATGTTGCTGCAAAGCCTGCTACTTCGCCAAAATTTGAAGAAATTGTTTATAATCAAACCAGACAATCAAACACAAATAAAATTTTGGGAAGCGCTTTAAAGACGAAATTAATCGAAGACAAGTCTGAAATAATTAATAAACAAAAGGCATCGGAAAATGTAGAAAATAAATTTGCCAAAGAAGAAAAAAGAGGTGTTAAACAAAAATCAATTTCAGATAGTGAAACATAGTATATAATTTTATATTTTAAAAATATGAGGCATACTATTTAAGATTGTCATCGATTTAAAATCAAAGTATGAAAAGGATACCCTGGAGAGAGTAAAACACAGAATCATTCCAACTAAACATTCAGATCGTAGCGACACCTAGGTATCGTCTTACAATTAAATCTCGGTCTCGAATGGATTAAAATGAAATACATACTTGCAGCTTCAACATCTTCAATATCGAGGAGATTCAAACTTTACAAATAAATGTAAATTGCGATGTAAAACAAAGCGATGTAAAAAGGGAAAAAGGAGGAAAGAAGGAACAGGGAAGCAAAGAGAAGAAACGAATTTTTCATTTTCTCGAAACTGGATCAAGTTTCAGGAAGACCATCCAAGTAATTGATGTCCTCTGTAATTATTTGTTAATCATGCGCGGAATCAGAACGATTCGACCTCGTTCCAAAGCAAATCGTTACTAGAGTAGAGACGGGAATTAATAATTCGTGTCAATTGTTCGATCGTGTTCACAAATTCAAATGCGGTTGAGTGGCGGAAACCATTTATAACACGTCCCATACAGCGTAGATCGCATACACGTCTTAGGGTGTATTTTTGGTACTTATATATACTCTATATATATTCTTACTCTATATATACTTATATGTACTCTATATATATTCTCTATCTTAGATATACCGTAAAATATTTCGTGAAATCGCGTATTCGTGTCTAATGTCAGGGATTCTCTTTCCATAAGTCTGCGTTTTCTATATTATCTTTCTTCCTTATCAGTAGGCATTCTCACAATTTGTGATTAATACTGCTCGTACAGGAATGTTAGGTTTTTGACGTTGTAAAATTTCACGTGAAATAATAATGCCTATATATTGACTAATTTATCAATTAATTAAATCCGTGTATATCAAGTTTTCTATAATTTAGTACTTTCGTGTAACTACAGAAATTTGATGCAATATAAAACTTGATTAAAACAGCGATTCATTAGGAAACGAGAATAATGATGCAAATATTTTTTGTAGCCATTATATAGGATTTCGATCGCATAATTAATCAGTATCAACTTACCAGTCTTTAACGGAAGAACAGAAAGAAGGGCAGGCGGTACACAGACCGCAATCATGATCATTTTCATGTAGACTGTCAGACTGCCGTACATCTTCGTTGGTCGTTAGAAGTAGCGACGAGAAGCGTAAAAGAAGTGCACTAGCCAGAAGTATCTGCGACAGAAATCAGAATACACTCGTTTTCGCATGGTTGGATCAATTTCGCGTGGGACTAACCTGATTGAACCTAACGCGGGATAATTGCTCAACACACGACCTTAACCAGCCCGCTTGATTCTCTGTAAATGCTTGAAATTGACGCTTGGATTCTTTCCAGATTAACTAGCTTTGCCCCTCCCTCCCTTTATCTATTTTCTTAGATCGACTTAGAATGGATCGAACAAAGGCACAAAAGAATTCGAAGAAAACAACAACTTATTATCCAAATTGTTCATCGAGGGTAATCAATGCTGTATACTTCCTAGAATTAGGATGAATAGGGATTTGGAGAAACCCACCGGCCATGTCCAGAATAATAAAATATCTCGCTTTTGCAATCTCGCGACTCGATCCGCAATGAGGGGTAAAGGATACCAATCCGCGACCGTATATTTATTTAGTTCTCGAAAATCTGCCTATCATCTATCTGAACCATTGTTCGTCTTCACGAGTAACACGGGGCTCGCGAACGGTGAATTACTAGGCTTTATGATTTTTGGCTGTAATTAAGTCGCTTGTTCTATCACGTACTACTCTGCGCTCGCGAAGTCTATTAGGACTCCTTGTACGGCGATGTTAGGATCAATTAATTGTACTTCTAACTGTCCTGTATTTTTTTTGTACAAGTACGTAGGGAACCCGTAACGGATGAATCTCTGAATTTTTGAAAAGAAAGATTAATCGACTTTTATCACTACCACGTACCTCATTGTCAACTTCATTGACGTCGATCTCGTTTTCAGCGTTTTACACATAGCGAGGCTAGTTTGTGTAATATTACGTCAAGATCTTGGCTTAAAATTTGACGAGCAATCGCGATATCGTATTTTTAAATAACTATCAGCCAGGACATGAAAAATTTATCTCTAACCACTAACACCTGCAACGGACAAGATTTGAGCGATACGTTTAGTACCAACATCTCTTATTCCTCGCATTACTACTATATCAATCGTTCTTTTGCCAGAAATTCTCATGACTACGGATTCTTTAATTAGCGAACACTCGGCTCCGAAATCGGGGTAAAATGGAAACGACTCACCCGGATGGCTTGATCTACCAGTTAGCGCGTCCACTACGTAGAAGTCGATTCGACACTCGGTATTGAAATTATATTCAGGGCACTGCTTTGTAAAGGATTTTCCTCCATAATCAGATTGGTAGCTGCGCACCATGCAGCGGAGTCGAAAAATTGTTAGATTCCACACTCGATTTTTTGCACTAGCGACGGAATTAACTCGCGCACGATGGTCGTAAGCTCTTGCACTGTTATAACCGGCACTGATCCCACTTCTGATGTCGGGTTTACATTAGAATTAGGGTTAGGGGCGTGAAACAAATCTTCGTTTGGGTTACACGTTGTCGTTATGCAATAGAGAAGACATTGACTAGTGTAAATACGATTATTATAAAACCGGACAAGTAACCGTGGTAGTTAGGTACTCGAGAAACTAATGACAATGATCCTAAGTTCAATAACGAATCCGCGGTCGACGGAATGATAGATGAACGTACTCACAAAATCTATGTCGGACGCGTAATGTTCACTGGTCGTAAAGAGTTACTCCTTTCATCAATGAGATCGCGAGCGAGAATGCCTTTCCCGTCCCGATGATGCCACAGAGGAAAACTATAATGGGGTGTGTCTAAGGACACGAGATCATCGGATTCGTCGAGGAAAGCCTTCGTTTAGGAAGTAAGGGAAATTGACGTTGCTGCTAACTGGTCAATCTCCATATCGGTGGTTAGAAAAAGATGCTAGCCGCCCTCGAGGGAAAGTTGCTAGTGGGAGACGCCGCTCGTTGAAAAATATGTCTCCCCTATCTTCCCGTAGTTGGGACAAAGACTGTTTGTCTGTTTGAAGGACTTTAGTTAACGAAACCTTAAGATTTATAACGGGCCCTCGGGCTAGCCGAACATGTACTGCGGAGACGCATCGACATCTGGCAATCATCTTACTCGAAGAATAGGGTCTGCGTGTGGCGAGCCACGGGACAGAAACCGTTGGAATGTTTACTGTCGCGTGTCGCCACGAATATTTCTTTTAAGGAGAGCTATAGAATTACTCCATACCTTTGTTAGGCAAAGCGTTCATCCCGTGACCGCGGCTACGTTCGGCGATTGACTGTCGCCTCGAGCCCAAGCTCATTATCACAACTCTCGAACAATTACAATCGGATTGAATAACTACAATTGTTCAATTACAGCTATAGTAGACTCTAGGTTACAATGTTGCGGGATTATCCAAAATTCCAAAGGCTCCGGTGTTCTTTCATCTCCGACATATATATACATATACATAACTGTGTGCGTATATATATAATATACGTATAACAGCCAAAGTTCAGCTCTCAAGTGTACGCAAAACTTTTATGTTCATTTTACGCTATACCAGTATGTTTCATGAATTTGTTTGCTAACAGTATCGAAACAAATAACAAGCAGAGGACGAGCTATTCATGAATTGTTTTGCCAGCGTGTACGCTCCCAATATTTTCTATTTGAGAAAACATACTTGTTGCTATTGCAACTACAAATATCTTTACAGTCGACGCTTTTGCCGCGAATCATTGGCTAACATGTAAAATCGAGAAAAAACATGGTTTATTGTGATGGAAATGTGGAAAACCGCAAAACCGATATAGAAGGGAAAATAAAGGAAAGGAAGGTAGGGATAAGTAGAAGCTTGGGGCCAAGTTTAATTCACTGAAACCGAGCTGCTTGTATTATCACAAAACAAAATTGCCAGTACGTCATTTCCGTATTCTCGTCCTCGCGAAAATGGTTTTGCTCGTTAAGAAAAAACGAAGAGACAGGGAAGAGAGGAAAAAGCAAACGGAGAGCGCTTTTAAAAAGCTGGCGAACCGTGTGTTACCACAACGAGATACGCGGTGCTATTTGTCGCTTTAAATTGTGTCGCAACTCGTTTTTGAGATCTTTGCCAGGGACGCGTTAAAACACGCTGCAAATATATTTCTGGCTTTTCTGGGGTTTAACTGAAATATGACAAATAACGTTGTAAAACATATGTACTTATGACTTACAGAGTAATTGAGTGTACAAAATATATAGTATACAAAATAGCCAGCGATTTAGGGCTTTAAAAGATCAAAAGAAAAGAAAAGAAAAGAAAAGAAAAGAAAAGAAAAGAAGAAAGATAATATGTTGTGGCAGTCTAAGTCGATCTAAGAAAATAGATAAAGGGAGGGAGGGGCAAAGCTAGTTAATCCGGAAAGAATCCAAGCGTCAATTTCAAGCATTTACAGAGAATCACTATTGAAAGTTCAAAGGCCGACTAGTGAGCTTCATCCTATCTCATTTTTTAATCAGGCGATGGATCGACGAATCGTATTGATTTCGAGGATTATTATGGTTCTGTGGCAATTTTAAAGCGTGGTTTGTCTAATCTTGTCTCGTTAGCTACAGACTCTTTGGCGAGCAGCCTGAAACTTGATCCAGTTTCGAGAAAATGAAAAATTCGTTTTTCCTCTTTGCTTCCCTGTTCCTTCTTTCCTCCTTTTTCCCTTTTTACATCGCGTTAAGACCCGTTAAATAATATTGACTGCCGTGGACGCTGGCTGAGAAGTGCACTTTATAACTAGCTTTAAAATCACTGACGTCGATGAGGACAAAGGTAAGTTAGAGGGTCATTTATCTGAGCTGGTGTTATTCCGCTGTATAAACTATTTCCGGCCAGTACCTTTTATGTACTTTCGCTTCCGCTAACAAGCAACGCGCCATGTCCATCACTGTTCTATTATACCTTTCCGCTGTCCCGTTTAATTCATGTACGTATGTTGGGCAATTATTTATTCTTATACCTTTATCCCTAGCAAATTTATAAATTCGATTATTTAAATATTCTTTACCATTATCGCATCTTAATATTTTTAACCTCTTGCCCGTTAAATTTTCGGCTTCATTTACGAACTGTACGAAAGAATCAAAGACCTCATCTTTTGATTTTATACAATAGATCCTAGCTATTTTACTATAATCATCGATAAATGAAATGAAATATTTTTCTCCATTGAATCCGGTAGTCTTAAAGGGACCACATACGTCCGTATGAATAATTTCCATTATTTCCTTAGCCTTAGTTCGATTATTTTTGAAAGGTAAGTTATGCATTTTGCTTTCTATACACACCCTACATTTCAAAAGTTCCTTTTCAAATTCATTCGGTATGCCAGTCACTAGCTGCTCTTTACCCAAAATCTCTAAATATTTAAAATTTACGTGTCCTAGCATCCTATGCCATCTTTCCTTTTAACTCATACCACTACGTTCGGCGCTGTTTACTAAGTGCTTCTTCCCTTTCAATATACTTTTTATTCTATATGTCCCATTCTCTTTGAACGCTACAGCTGTAAGTTTATTATCCTCATCTATTACTTTCGCAATATTTCCTTTGAAAATAACCGTATTCTTATTGTCTGTTAGTTTACCTAAACTAATCAAATTTGCGGACATTTCTTTCGCGTAAAATACTTTCCTCATATTTATTTCATTTTGTTTTCCGAATGCTTCAAAATAACTTATAACATTCCCAACTCTTGTCGCTTTTATCGGTCTATTATCGCCTAAATATATAATATATTTACCGGTTCTTTTAGGTCGATAGATTTATCGAAATAATTTATATTATTAATTATGTGATCGGTACAACCGCTATCTAATAGCCACACTATTTCGTTCTTACTTATTTCATTCGTCTCACTGCTGTTTGCTGCGTGCGCCGTTGCTGTCCATATGCCTGCTCTTGAGTTTCCATGCTCGCCCGTGCCGGTTGCTGATTGACGATGAAAGTTTCCACGTCCTCTGCTCGTATTGCCTTTGTTCCCTCTTCCTCTGTTTCGACCACGTGTTGGCCCATGCCAATAGCCGTTACTGCTTCCCGCTTGGACGCCATTTTGACACTCTCTCGCAAAGTGTCCTAATCTTCCACATCTGAAGCATCCTTCCTTTTTTGCAGAAAAGGCGTTGGTTTGCCTTTCTCCTCGATTGGATTTATTTTTCTTCTCTGCTATCTCTATTTTATTTTTTACATACGCTACCGTTTGATCCTCTTCTTTCAATGCGTCTATTATGTCCGCTATGTAGCTGTATTCTTCGGGTAACGTATTCAGCATGTAATTCAGCTTTTCCCTCTCACTTACTTGTGCGCCCGCACTTTTTAATTCATTGATTAATTTTTCAAAGTCGTTAAAGAATGATGCTGAATCACTGTAGTTCTCCAGTCTTATGTTTTCCAATCTCCTTCTGCATACGATCTGCAGTGCCGTCGACTCTTTCAAGTACATTTCATCGAACCTTTTTATTATATCATACGCCGTTTTTCCTTCCCTAACATACTCCAATTGTCTGTTCGATATTGCACTATAAATTATATTAATCGCCTTCAAATCCTTTTTGTCCCAGTCTTCATCGTCTCTTTCGTTCTTCATTCTAGTTGTAACAACCTCGCATTCCTTATATTTGAGAAACATCGTGATTCTTTGCTTCCACATTCCATAATCCTCGCCGTCGAATATAGGTATCATGATTTCCGATCTCTCCATTTTAATTGATTCTTCTTTTTTTTCTTTTCTTACTCAAGCGTTCCTACGTGCTCGAAGTATATTTTGTTCCTCTGAAAGTTTTTTTTTCTTTACTGAAAACTCACTCGCAAGATCGTAACCACGCACTAAATATCTTGCAAAACTAGTAACCACGCTCTGCTACCATGTTAAGGAAATTCGAGGATTTGGGAATACAAATAATTAACTATATTTCCCACACAACAGTTATACATCTATATTACACTCTGAAGAACGTCTTGCACGCACGCTTGTTGCCAACCGACTATCCTAGATTCTTCTAACATCTGGCAACAGTCTTTTGTCTCCACTAAGACCTTGACGCCCTCTGGCCCTTACACACACACTCTCATGTACAGTGTAAATGTATCACTTCCCTAACACAATTATCCCGCGTTAGGTTCAATCAGGTTAGTCCCACGCGAAATTGATCCAACCATGCGAAAACGAGTGTTTTCTGATTTCTGTCGCAGATACTTCTGGCTAGTGCACTTCTCTTACGCTTCTCATCGCTACTTCTGACGACTAACGAAGATGTACGGCATTTTGACCCTTCTTTCCCTTCTTTCTATTCTTCCGTTAAAGACTGGTAAGTTGATACTGATGAATTATGCGATCGAAATCCTATATAATGGCTACAAAAAATATTTGCATCATTATTCTCGTTTCCTAATGAATCGCTGTTTTAATCAAGTTTTATATTGCATCAAATTTCTGTAGTTACACGAAAGTACTAAATTATAGAAAACTTGATATACACGGATTTAATTAATTGATAAATTAGTCAATATATAGGCATTATTATTTCACGTGAAATTTTACAACGTCAAAAACCTAACATTCCTGTACGAGCAGTATTAATCACAAATTGTGAGAATGCCTACTGATAAGGAAGAAAGATAATATAGAAAACGCAGACTTATGGAAAGAGAATCCCTGACATTAGACACGAATACGCGATTTCACGAAATATTTTACGGTATATCTAAGATAGAGAATATATATAGAGTACATATAAGTATATATAGAGTAAGAATATATATAGAGTATATATAAGTACCAAAAATACACCCTAAGACGTGTATGCGATCTACGCTGTATGGGACGTGTTATAAATGGTTTCCGCCATTCAACAATGATAGGAATAATTTTTTGTTACGAGTCGTTTAATTTATTCGTTCGTTAGGACGATTGGTCTGACAAATTCAAAGTCTTGTTCCGTATAAATATTTTTAAACAAGCACGTCATAAGCTTTGTATATTTTTTTTATCGCAACGAAGAAAGTTCAGAGAAATGTTGAAATTATTAATTACAAAAGAAGACATTTACGTTGTAAAAATGTTAGCGAAAACATTTGTGAAAAAGTTACTTTGTTTAAAAATTCTACAAAAAGAAATATTGAAAATCACGCCCCATTTATTCAGTTGCACGTATGAAAAGTATTTTGCATTCGCGCAAAAAAATCCCTTAAGGATACATATTTTATAATAATTGGAGTGTCAAAGTTATTACGCGGATTGGCGTACCTTAACCACGTGCCTTTTAATGAAACTACGTTATTCATTTGTTATTCGTTCCTAACTTTCAACTTTATGATTTTTGCGGAATAAAATTTTATATTCCGGTTCAGTTTATAAATGATTCAGGGTAAATACATTTATTACGATCGTTTAAAGTTTAAAGAAACACCGTTATAAAGTCGTAATACGAGACAAAGCGATTCAGAACTCGAATTCATTTGTTGGAACGACGCCATGGGCAAAAGTAAATAATGGAAAACTTTCTTCCAAAGACCATTTGATAGCGCCGACGTAATCAAGAGTGTGACGATATTGCCAGAGACGTTTCTGCAAATAGAAGACTAACTTATTTACGAATTGCCGTAACACGATTGCCGCTGGTAGTATGGTTAGTAATCGCTTTATTGAATTTTCGCTTGATGTGACATCGTCGAGAGTTTCTAGCGAAATTCTTCTCCCTGTAAAACTATGTTTCTACAGCAATGGCTGTAATTTTCGAGTTACCGTTTGCGAAGAAATCCTTTTCTTTGTTACGTGTAATAGATTATTTTTAAGTTTTAAGTTTTAAATTACATTGGTACCCTTCTATAATTTATTACTCGAAGGTGGTAATTTTTTCTTAAATAGTTTGTTTTTCCTATAATTTATTATAATATATTTTACTACAGAATCCTCAAAAACATGATGTATGTATATATATCCTGAAATATTATCAGTCTGTTGTCAAGTTATAGAACATTATGGAAATTGCCAGTTAAAGTCATAAAAAACAAAAAATAGGGAAGTTCGTTAAAATATGTGATTTTCCAATCAAGATATAGAATTTATTCGAGTAATATAGATTACGGTAGAGATGGTGACGGTAACAATGAGTGGACTGATTCTTCGTGCGAAAACAAATTGGAAGCGCAGAGCGATGTATTGTTTCAGCGAATATCGATTTTAAAGCACGGTTTTAAAGTACGTGTGCGTTTGACTAGGTGTGTTAATTAATATTGCTGTCTGATTTTCGATATGTAAATACAATATCTACATATCTTTAAACTTATGATAATTGAACTAACAATTTTTTTTAATAATAACTTCACTCGTAAGTCAGCTGCGCACATATTTGATCGTTCTTTAAAGCTTGAATCTCTGCGAAGAGAAAAAATCTTTCAACCAACAAGAACTGGTTCTACGTTTTCTATCCATTTCCTTCCAGATAAATCTCTCTATCTAAAATCCTTATTTCCGTATTTCCTTGAAAAGGTTAAAGTCGTTTTGTATAAAATCCAATGTAGAGAAGAAGGAAGATCCGCAAAAGATTCTTTCAGCTTTCCCTATGTTTGAGCTCGAATCAAAGCAATCCTATTCCCAATAGGGTGACTATGCGTTTAACTTCTCATAGAATCTCTCTGATTCCGTGTGATACCTTCGGTGTTTTTGAAGTATGTAATTGATATCGTAACGTCAACGCTTTGCAGTGCGAATTCAATTTTGAGTTGCAATTTCCCTGTTTGCGTGGCAAAATCATAAAATCGATAGCGCACGTTTCGATAAACACGTTTTCTTTGCTGATGCCGCACTGTAAATATAAATATTTGAATAAATATCGCGAATTTCATGTTGCTAAAAGATTTATACTATTTATTCGTAAATAACTGTTGGATATGTTTAAGTTGAAACCACTGCATTAGGTCTTTTTTCTTGTTTAAAATTATTTGTATTGGTAAATTGAATGAAAGTTCTAACATGTAATTTGTTCTTCTTTTATAAATAGTTTACAGAGGATAAAGCGTGGGTAACTCAAGACTGTCGCGATCATGACACTATACATACTTATGTATAGCACGTATACTAAGCTAACTCAAATAGCAAGTCAGAGAAATGGAAACTTAGGAAAATCTAAAGGAAGATAAAACGTTCGAGCCTTGACAGGAATATGAGATGCTAAGTAATCTTCCTAAGTAATCTCCTCCAGCTTTTTCTATTTTGATCAATAATTATTAGTACATGTTAGGAAAACAAATAGAATTTTTGTTCTCAAGCGAGGTATAATTTAAATTTTGTATGTACACAAAAATGTTAAATATCTGTAATAAACATGGTACAATCAATTTTTTTACATAAAATTATATTGTATAGGCTATTGTTATTTAAACATTTTAAATTGGATGAAGGAAAAAAATGACGCAAATAAAACGTAGAACATTTTAATTAAAGAGACTAATATAGAGATTTATCTACTTAACTGTGATTAAATCATCTCCACTTAACGCTCTACCTCTTCTATTAATTATGCTTCGTTAAACTATGATTACAGAGAATGGGTTTTTTGATAAAATGACATTCTGACAAATATATATAGATCGATATATATAGATATAGATAGACAAATATATAGATTCTTACAACAGTAGTTACGAATGAACAGTAGTTATTGTATCAATTCCGTTCTTCAGAAGCTTCATTTGTGAAAAGACAATTCGCCAGAATATGGATTCACTGTAGTTATAGCTATAGGATTTCAATCTAGTTGACAGACTTGCTTTACGTAGAGAATATCTGTCTCTTGTTCTACCTTATCGCGATTCTCTCCTCATCTTATACGCTTTGTCGAACAAAGTAATATTGGCATATATCTCGGCTCTGGTTACAATCATTAGTTTCCGCCTAAACGGTTAGAATCACATAGCTCGCGCTCTACTCTCGTTTATTGAACATTCAGGCCATATGGTCGCATGCGACTAGTTTTATGTTAATTCCGACCGATTACAATACCTTTCTTTCGTTTACAAGGAACGACGAGACTGGCAGTTGCGTGATTTCCAATGCAAAAGCCGCGATATCTGCACGATAACCTAACCTCAACCGATTTTGTTGTACTATTCTTATGTGGACTTCGTTTGTACCACTTTCGTAACAAAAATAGAATACGTAGAACACAGCATTCCGTTATGCGATATTGTCGATTCCTAACATCCGAAAAATCAGAGATAATTTTTTCCCTACAGTTGTACATTTGTGTGAAAAATTACGAACGTAAAGTTGTTTGGTGCATGCACAGTCCTCCCCTACCCTGCATTTGCGTGGACATGCTAGAAAGATTCACTTTTCCACGGTGAAACTGTATGTATTATAATTTCATTTTTACAAAGGTCGAACATCCTACTATGCATAAATTTAATATTAATATAAGCAGGTTTCCTGTTAAGTATTACATCTGACGTATAAGCACACGTGTGTACGAGCCTTGGTTTTAAATGTCTTATAGTAGACACCGAAAAGATTATTCAGTTGGATATCTGACTCAACATCAATATTTTACTAGGAGATAACATGTTAAGAACACGTTGGTGGATGGCATGGGAGATGATGAATGAAGACATACTTCTGTGAGATACATAAAATAGTAGTCAGAACGTATTTTGGCGCTTGGGGACAGCAACAGCTGGTGATACTGTCATACACCTCCATTTATAAACTTTCGAAAATCGATGTGACCTTCAAACTTTAGTGTATTCTGTTTCACAGCACAAAATGTTTCCGAAACGTACGTTTATTGTTACAATGAACTTGACTAATGGCTCTGAAATACTATCCTTGAAAAAACAATGGGGGAATTAGAGCAAAAAAAAAGAAGGAAATAAACAAAGACCTTGTTGGTTCGTAAAAATAAAATATGCTACAGGAAAAACTTTTTCCAACTGATTGAGATGCGACAAGCTTTAAAAGCTATGACGCGAATCGAGCGTTTGTCTACAAGAGCGCATTTTCGGTGGATATATAGATATACATGTATATGTGACGAAATATACTAAAGCAATATTGACCCTTTGTCGCTGAAAGTATCAAACTACAAAACTTCCTTTCAAATTTTCAGAATAAGGAAATCAGGATCATGATAAATAATTGGAACATAATTAAAAATAATATATCTTCTCTATAAGATAATGAATACATTGGTTCATTTAATTTTTATGGATATTCAAACGCTTCTGTGAAATAAAACGTCAAGATTATAGAGTATAAAATTCATAGCTATGAAATAACTAAAACTCTGATGTATTATTAAAAATATACGTTAGGTTCTATGTAGTGATACATACAAAGATTACATGTACAAACCCATAATTAACACAATGCTACCGCAACCATTCTGCAATCTACCTTGCCCAAAACACTCTTCCAGTCACCTCCAAACTCTTCAATTCTCTCCACCTAACCACCCACAAACCATTCACAAACATGCAATTCTCGACAAAAGAAGAACTTGTCGTCAGTTGTCCTTAACATCTCGTTCATTCATTTGGTCCCTATCCCCCTATTTCCTCCCACTGCGATGATCGCACTACATTTTTCCACGTCTCTATTCTATTCTCTGGATGACCTGAATTCTCGAGCAGTCGAGTGACGATTGATCTGTACAATTGATCGATTTCTGTTTACTACAGCCATGCAGGAAATTTCGTCTTGGAAAGCGATGTTGTGATTTCGAATGCTTGGACCATGTAAAAAACATTACCGGAACCGGTGAAATTTATGTCCTTGAGGATGAGAAATCCTCCAGCTCCTCGACTCACCAACAAACGTGATGAGCTCAATGGTGCTGTTGCGGCTATTTGAATTTTTCAACAAGGATCCAGATGGCGCCGTGGACGAAATTCAATCATTATAAACGTCAACGATCAACATCAGCCATCAGGCAATTTCATATTGGTGACTTATTTCTTCTGTGTTATTTCTTCTAATTTTATTGTTAGTTCTTCCATTTGTATTCCAAAAGATTGAACTCTTTTTACGTGCGTGTGTGTTTTTCTTTTTTTTGTAACTCGTCGAGTTGCAATTCTAATTTTTGCACTTCCTCCTTCATGTCCTCTATGTGCTTCTCGAACTCTTGTGTCGTCCTGTCTTTGTCGGAACATTCTACTTGAAGATCAGCGAGTTGATGCTCGGGATCGTAATTCAATTTTTGGTCATTTTATTGCTGTCATTTTATCAACTTCTTTCTTCTTCTTTCTTTTTTTTTTTTTTTTTGAACTTAAAATCTTGATTTAAGGTTTGTGTTTCACTATATGATTTATTATTATTAACTAGTTCAACATTATTTTCAGTAGATTTTTTTTTCGCGTGATTTTTATACTTATTTAAATAGTTTAACATGAGCAAATGCATCGTACGTCAGATATACCATTTTTAATAAATTGTCGCCTTTACAACTCGAGTTACCTCTGAACGAGTCGCATGATTGATCAATAAGCCATGAGTAATTATGCAAATTCAGTATTTTTTTCATCTATCTATCTGAATATTATAACAAAGACTTTACATTGAATATTTTATTAAAATTGTAAGTTTTTCATAAACGCTTCAAAATCCACAGTCTATTGATCAACTCCTCTATCCTTTCTCTTTCTCCTCACTAAAATAGATAAATTCCTAATGTAGTTTGTGGATAATATTTTTTTTTTTTTTTCTAAAGCAAATCACATTTATCATCTGATATATTTTTTGAAATAATTTCTGTCTGTACATTTTCTTCTTTCCCCTTACTCCTCTTTCTCTTTCTAATGAATTCTTTTTATTCCGTAAAATAGTTTTTGTATATTCAATTTTGTTAAGTGCAATCCTTATTTCTGATAACTTACTTTTATTAGATAATTCTTGTGAATCTTCTACTACATCTTCCATATCATTTTGAGTGCGGCTTCTACCTTCAGTAAATTTAATATCTTGAACCGTATCATTAATTTCAATAGCTCTTTCGGTATCAAGTAAATCGCACTTATTATTTAATATACCTTTTGAATTGACTTCTGTCTCTGTAGTTTCTTCTTTTGTATCTTCTTCGAGTTTTCTTCGTTCTTCTAATCCACCCTTCTCATTTTCTAGGATCTTCCTTGTTGTTACGCCGCCTAAAACATCTGCACGCCAGCCCGCGCCAGCTCGCGCCACCGGACAACAACCAGCCTGCGTAACGTCACTTCGACCCTCAATAAACCTAAGGACCCACCATAACTTTCACTTCCCTGTATTGTTTCGCCATGTGTCTTCAATCCGTTTGTCTTGAAGAATTTCTAAAGCTTAAAAATATTCTCGAAACACAGTCGGTTTTTAGAGAGGTCCTTGGGTTTATTAGGCGTACTTAAAACACGGAGAAAGCGGGTATGCACCCATTAGGAAAATCCGAATAGCCCTCTAATAAAACAAGCTATGTTTTCCTCACGCACACAGTCATCTATCCACCACGATGGTAGGAGACTTCCTACTCATCCCTTCGAGCAGTAGTGCAGGTCATGACCAATCGACACCGCGGTTCGTTACCCTCACTTTTCCTAACGAAAGTGGGAACAACGAATCCGCGTTCTTTAGGCACAGGGGCACACCCACACCGAACTTTTCTTCCGTATTAGAAAAAGAGCGACAGACAGTCTAAAAACTAACGCCTAACGCGGCAGTCTACACATAGCGCGAGAGTCGCATACTTCACGAAAATCTTTTGTCGGTTCTCGGTGTTGTCGAACATACATCTTCTCTCCTAAATATATTATAGTGCTAAGTCCATTAATACATTAATTTCCATTATAAGAGCCCTGCTCTAGCGTACATATCTATCACATCTTCGTGCGACAAGTTGTTAACTATTTATTTCTCTACGTCAGTGTAATCTAAGTGTTGGAAATATATAATTTATAATTCAGTGAATCACAGTGTTATACAAACTCAATCACCCCTATTATCTCAACGGAAATCAGTCGCTGCTTTAATAGTCTCCTTTAACAGTTTTCTTAACTTGATTTCGTTCTGCTTCTGCATAGCGTCTAGTATGGCCCGAATACTTGGATCCACACCAGTAGCCATAGCCAAGCCGGTGAAAATTATCCTTTGTTCCGTGGTATATATAGGGTAAAACGAATGGTAGACCGCAGCATAGTGGTTTCCAACGATCCACACTTGTTCTAATTCCTCACTCAACGTCTTTCGTGTCCATTGACGTAGAAAAAGGTAAGTTATTGTAATATCGGAATATATTAAAGGTGTAATTTTGTCCGATTAATTATAATTTATTAATAATGGATTGAAAATACAGATATTAGTTAGACAGAGAAACGATGTTTGATTAACAGGAAAACTAAATGCAACGCTCGTATTTTTTATATTTGGTAACTCTCTCTCTCTCTCTCTCTCTCTCTCTCACTGGCAACTCTAACACTCGACAATTCTAACGACTCTATGCTTCGACGTCTCGATCAACTCTGACCCTCGCCAATGCATTCCTGCTCGGTCGTGCTCGCTCTTGCTCTCGTCCTCTCTCACACACACACACACACACACGCACGCACACACGCACACGCACACGCACACGCACACGCACACGCACACACTTTCTGGCTCACATGCTCTGGCCTCTCGATTGCCACTCCTTGAAATATGAAACCGTACTTCTGTTTTGACGCTGTTTATCTTTTCTCGCGTCACTGTTACTAGGCGCTCTTGGATGTAAACAAACTACAAAAAGACGACGTACACGGTGTTTTCTAATTTCAGCCGATCTTCAATCAAAGCTATTCTACGATATTACAGAATTATATTTCCCCCTTTTTAATTAATTATATGTCGGAGAAGCAGGGGGGATAGGGTTGTCGGTATTTGAGGAGTCTTCGTTGAAGGTAGCCATCGTTGCGGTGTAACGAAGATACGATTTATTGACACAGGTATGAATAACACAGGTTTGACAATCTACCACGGCGGTGAGACGTCCGCGGCACTAGTGACAGTGGTCTCCGGTTCAATAACGAATCCGCGGCCAACGGGATGACAGATGGGCGTTCTCGCTGAATCTAAGTCTGACTCGTAAAAATAATTGCTGAGCGTAAAGACGTTACTCTTTGGTCGACGGGAGCGCGTAAAAGAATGCCCGTCCCGTCCCGATGATGCCACAGAGGAAAACTATAATGGGGTGTGTCTAAGGACACGAGATCATCGGATTCGTCGAGGAAAGCCTTCGTTTAGGAAGTAAGGGAAATTGACGTTGCTGCTAATTGGTCAATCTCCATATCGGTGGTTAGAAAAAGATGCTAGCCGCCCTCGAGGGAAAGTTGCTAGTGGGAGACGCCGCTCGTTGAAAAATATGTCTCCCCTATCTTCCCGTAGTTAGGACAAAGACTGTTTGTCTGTTTGAAGGACTTTAGTTAACTAAACCTTAAGATTTATAACGGGCCCTCGGGCTAGCCGAACATGTACTGTGGAGACGCATCGACATCTGGCAATCATCTTACTCGAAGAATAGGCTCTGCGTGTGGCGAGCCACGGGACAGAAACCGTTGGAATGTTTACTGTCGCGTGTCGCCACGAATATTTCTTTTAAGGAGAGCTATAGAATTACTCCATACCTTTGTTAGGCAAAGCGTTCATCCCTTGACCGCGGCTACGTTGGGCGACAGACTGTCACCTCGAGCCAAAGCTCACCGTCACTAATCTCGAACAATTACAATCGGATTGAATAACTACAATAGTTTAGTTACAGTTATAGTGGCCTTTAGATTGCAATGTTGCGGGGCTATCCCAAGGTTCCGGTGTCCTTTCATCTCCGACATATATTTAACTATATATATTAACTATATATTTTCCCTAGGAACAGTAAGATTTTAACGATACAACTTTATTAAGAGATCTTAATGTCATAAACGGTATCGAAACTTCGTAATTAATATTGTTAAGGAAGAAAATATTGGTAATCTCCTCGAACGACGAGCGCTTGATTCACAATTAGAACTCGATATCTTAGCTTCTTATAATATCCTAATAAAATGTTATTTATCGATTACAATTGTCCTGTCGTATTTTATTGTGTTTGCTTTATAAATGTGAACTTTATTCAAAAAGAGTTCATCGATATAACGGTATTGAAGAGAACTACTCGAGAAACTATATCTAGCCCTTGGATGGAGGGATTGCTTGCTTCTTACAATCGAATAATTGGAGTGTAACTAGAAACACGAACGGTAGTTTAGCAATGGAGAAGAACTTTAGAACGACAGCAATTTTCTTCTTGTTTCTTTGAGAAAGGCACCGTTCATTTTATGTTTGCGAGAATGGGGTTGTTGGACGAATTTGATTAAAAAGGAAAGATCTTTAACAAATATTCGTCCCATTGATACATTCCTATATTTTTGATTTAATTATTTGAAAATGCAATTTTGCATATACCTATGTGCTATTATATACTATAATCGCAGGCGTTTCTTTAAAATGATGTACTATTGAAACAAGGCAAAGTATCGTCGAATTCTTCTAGATTCAATTTCTCAAAAGAATGGCTCTATTGATTAACCAAACATAGTTCCCATAAGCATATACGTACTTCTCAGAAAAGATAGTTATATCTAGATCAATATTACTCCCCACAGTGACCTATATGTCAAAGAAAAAAAAGACACATCAAGTATTAAATCATACTACTATTACGTCCACTATCTCTACAAATCCTCCACTCTTGGAAAAGTCTATCTTATTCAAACGTAACGTAACTCAAATTAAATCTTTTCCATCATCATAAATACGAAACATTTATAAAATTATCATCTTCGATTATTTACTCAACATCTAGCTAACAAAATCTTCTCCATCGCCGTACCCCTTAATCCTGACCGCGTACAATTAACGTATGAATAGTTAATTTATTGAAATTTAAACGACCATTTTACGCTACTTGTACTCGAATGATTTTAGGATCTTGCTGTATCTCTTGCACAGTGTTATACTGACAGGCGAGAAACATAGAAACGTAACTTCCGATCCACTGATTTACCCTAAACAGACGATGATAGGTTATACGGTGCACGCAATACAGAAGCGTTTCCGATGCAATTCGAAGGTGCGTTGTTACAATGGAGTTCATCGATCCATAATGACTATTTCCCCGCCAACTACAGCCTGTAATAACGGAATAGCCAATAAAGTATATCCTGTCGATTTAATCGTTACCCCCACGGTGCACCGCGCGCACGGAGATCGGATCGGTGATTTTCACGTGATGTTTCGCAAATCGTGAGGCGCTCGCGTGATTCGCGCGTTTTAAGCGTTCCCGCTCTTCCCGTCCGATAGAAAGAGAAAGGGAACAGGGGTGGAAGGAAGAGGGAAGATACGTGATGCGGGTTCAACCTGCCGCGGGAACCTTTAAAGAAGGTCGGTGCAACGGGGGAGATGTAATTTTAATAAGTTGGAGAACAAGTCATTGTAAAAGATGGATATTCAGATGTTGGAGATGCAGCAGATTTACGACTCGCTGGAATTAAGTTAGTTAAGGTGTTGAAAACCTAACGTCTTTTCAAAGGCGTTTGCCGCGTTTCTTTTCAAATCAAAATACATACATACGATACGTACAATGTATGCGCCTAAAGTTTTAAAGTTAATTTCTATTCAAGGAATGGACTGTTTTATTATAGGTTTAGGAAATTGAAAAGAAGCAATTGCTTGTTTCTAAGGAAGAATCGCGAGAAGTACAGTTAGAAACTGTATTATGAATCACTTTTCCTGGTTTCCGTAACGAGGAAGTGAAAAAAAAAAACGCAGACAAGTCAGCGTTTACCGTAGCTAAATGGAAGATACGCAGGTACGAGTCGTTACAGTTTTGTCGTTGCAACGATTCCCGCTGCGTAATTTGATAATGAACAGTTGAAAAATAGCAGCGTTGTGTCCGTACTCTTTAATATCCCATTATATGGAAGTTAACGACCGGAAAATACACCGCTCAACTACTTGAAGGAAGTAGCTCATGAGCAAGTCTTTTGTATCCTCGCAATGGTATAATTCCTGTAACGTCTCGTTCTCGGAGGATTTATTTCGTTGATTTGTACTTGTTTATTGCTTTTGTGTTTTCATGAATGGAGCATGTCGCATGCGAATCGTAATATGGTTTTAATGGCGTTTCGACTTCAATGATATCAGCGGCTGATTGCGCTTCCCGTAAGAAGCTTCCAATCATTATGTATTTTAGGAACAACAAATAAGGATATTTAGAGAACGAATTAATTATTCAATTGTTCGCGCAAGAAATACCTGTCTCTTTTTCGAAAGTTATAAATGCTGTTTTCAAAGAGTTCCTTAGCTCACCATAAACCAGATAAGAATCTTTGGTTCCGTCTAGAAAAAGAAACCTTCAGATCAAACCGAAAGGGGTTCGGATTATATTTTCTAATCGTATTTGTATATTTCTTTTTACGGTCAGCTTGTCATCCACGTACAATCGAACAGAGAGTCCATTAATTATTTCCCTTCGACTTGTTTCAGGGGGAGCATCTCTGAAGCCATGCCGGCTGACGAGTTCGCTGGAAATCGAAACAGAAGCAAACCAAGACTGCAACCACCTTAACGAACCGCTATTATCACTGGCAAGGTCATCGGGCAGATCTAATCATGCTCACGCCGACCATGCTTCCTGTGCACTCGTTCCTCTTTCTTAACGACGTCAACCAGAAGATCGGGTGCTAAGAAATTCGAAATCGAGTTGATTGAAAATCTCAAGGAATATTAAAAAAAATACGAATAAACAATTTGATATAGAAATCATCCATTTTGGGCAAAGAAAAGAAACAATCAGAAAAAGGAATAACCACAGAAGCTCTGAATTTCATTGCTTCCTAATGGTACTTCCTTGGATATTTTTACATTCTGGAGGCGTGAACGAACTCTGAAAAACAGAAACGACTTCTATCGGATGATCGAAAGAACTACCTGGACACTGAGTATAATTATTCACACGTGCGGATGCCATTTCCGGCATGTTTCTCCATGAAGAAGGTCAGCTTCAGTTTTTGCCACTTGTAGATAGAAGTTGAAGTGGCGGACGTCTTAACGAGGTTGCTAGAATGTCAAAGAAATAGATGAGGGAAATATTATGAAGATATATTTATGAATATCTAATTGAGCATTTAATTAAGAACTTAATCGAAAGACCAAAATAAGTTGGTTCTTGAGACCAAGTACCTATCTAAGTATAATAGTCTTTTGTACTTACGGTTTAGTAAGAGGACTCGAGTAAAACGATTACTCGTTAAAAGGAACAATAGAATAATCATGCCTCCGCAGACGGTGGTCTCTGCTTTCATGCCTCATCGCGGAGAATCTCAGCGAAAAAAGTGTCCCGAAGCGTGAGCTGAAAGGTGGCTATCTAGGCTGCCTAGTGAATGCCGTCGCCATGGTGGAGCTGGCGTGTAGCAACTCCCTAAGTCCAGGAACCTAATCCTGCGTCAGAAAGACAAAATTCGCTACGGAGAAAAGTAAACAAAAATATATATATAGGGAAGAAGCGACAAAGATTAAAGATCGTTAAGAATTACAGGTAATTTAATGATAAAAGGGAGAAAGAATTGTGTAAAAATTCTACTGGAAAAGAAAAGAAAGATTAAGCCTCCAACGAGAAAGACGTGCTCAGAAGCGAGTCCTGCGTAGCGCCATGTAGAGGAGCAGGAAGAAAATATTGGTAATCTCATCGAACGACGAGCGCTTGATATTCACAATTAGAACTCGATATTTTAGCTTCTTATAATATCCTAATAAACTGTCATTTATCGATTACAATTGTCCTGTCGTATTTTATTGTGTTTGCTTTATAAATGTGAACTTTATTCAAAAAGAGTTCATCGATATAACGGTATTGAAGAGAACTACTCGAGAAACTATATAGAGGATTTAATTAATGTGTGGATCAACGTATGTATCACTATATGTAACAATAATATTGACTGTATATGTACGTGTGTAATAAAAGATTTCCGGTTTACAATGTTTACGATACTGATATAAAAATACCATATAGAGGATTTAATTAACGTGTATATCTACGTATATATCATTATATGTAACAGTAACATTATGTGCATATGCGTATAATATTGGTTAAATGTTAAATGTTAATATTGGTTAAATGCGTTAAAGTGAAATGTTATTTACCTATTCAAGATAGCAAAGTAGACATACCATATAGAGGATTTACTACTGTTAACACTCGGTATTCTCGTATTCAAAGTATTTAACCAAATAATTTGGGAATCCAGCGGACGAGCTTGTATTTAATATGATTATATTTAATATAACAACTTTACTCAATATACGCGTAGGATTTTAAATGTCATGAGGGTTGCAGCGGACTCAATTTTAATGTACCTCGATATCTTAGCTTCTTATAATATCCTAATAAAATGTCATTTATCGATTACAATTGTCCTGTCGTATTTTATAGTGTTTGCTTTATAAATGTAAACTTTATTCAAAAAGAGTTCATCGATGATTATCCATTACAGGTTGTTAATAAACCTGAATTATGCACAAAGGAATTGCCGTTAATAACTTAAGATTCTCTGCCCGTCGTACAGGGTACACATAGTAATTATTCTCGACGATCGTAACGTTTAAGTCCAATTCGAGCTTATAGTCCCATGCGAGTTAAACAACGACAATAGTTTGAATTTCTATTTGTTCGTTTGTCGTCTGTTTATACCCGGAGCACCTGCTGTAAACCAATACAAAATTTATTAGATCTATAAATAACACATATAAAACTTATTAATTTATAATTAATATAAAATAGGAGAGCACGAAACTTCCTATTTTATGGATATGTTAAATCTTTGTAAAAAATACCATATCATTAGTATCATTTTAATCGTTCTAAAGGATTTAGCCGCATAAAGCTGAGACCCTTGGAAGAATCGATGTTCACGCGTGACAAATTGAAATTGTGCGAAGGTTCCGGTACGAACATCACAAGCCGAACATCGATACCAGGGGCACAGGCACATGTTCTGGGTTCATTATATATTTATAAAAGGCTGACGATTCAGTAGATGGTCCGGGTAAATTTAAATTGTAAATGAACGCATTGCTGGTTTCAAGTAAAAGCCTGGATAAGAGCGGATATGGTATGAGAGTCTGTCGTGGAAAGGGGAACAGGCCGCTTTTATTTGTAAAGTTTGAATCTCCTCGATATTGAAGATGTTGAAGCTGCAAGTATGTATTTCATTTTAATCCATTCGAGACCGAGATTTAATTGTAAAACGATACCTAGGTGTCGGTACGATCTGAATGTTTAGTTGGAATGATTCTGTGTTTTACTCTCTCCAGGGTATCCTTTTCATACTTTGATTTTAAATCGATGACAATCTTAAATAGTATGCCTCATATTTTTAAAATATAAAATTATATACTATGTTATTCTATAACGTATTATGTACAGTTATATATATATATATATATATATATATATATATATATAATAATTCTATATTGAAAAAAATATGAAATTAACATGATATATACATTACTACATAAGTTATATATAAAATATGTATATTATACCCTTGCCTACTGACTGATATGAATTTCTTTCGGTCTCGAATGCGTTAAAAGAGAGCGCAAAGAAGTCGAAATTACTTATTGTAATTAGTAAAACGACCTGAGAGGCAGACAGATACAAGAAAGAAGGAATATTATATTAGCGGCATTATCATGTTTTTGCTCTCTTTAATTCTTTCATCGAGACAGACAATCTACAGGTATTAATCGACCAATTTCTCCAAGCTGATAACTTCGAATTGATGTTTATATATAAGAAGTGTTATGTGTTAATCTGTCTAAATATATATATATATATATATATCTGTCATATATATATATATATATATATATATATATATATGAAATATAGTGGGATCATCGCAGTGGGAGGAAATATATATATATATATATGTACTACTTACTCAAACTATGGATCACATAACCTATACGAAAAAAAAAAAAAATTATTGTACACTATAAAGCAAGAGGTTAAATCTTTAATCTGTTAAGAATTAAATTTTTTATTGTAACTGCGAAAATTATAAAAGTACCAAGCGAAGCAAGTACGGAATATATGCGGAGTATGAATCGCTCAACGAACCAAAGAGCGGCTCAGTGACAAAATTAGTAAAGTAAAGACCACAAATATTACAACATTATATTCTACCACAAAATAATTCTCTATACAAAAAAGGTACACAACGAATCGATTTTTCATAACGATAAGAGTCAACAGAACCAATCAAGACCAGGCGAGACTCTCATAAGACAACGATATCAGAGGGATCAAATCAGCGACTTCAATCTATGTTACAGAGTATAGTTATCAAGAAAAATTGCTCTTTTCATGAAAAGTATGGTAATGATACTCTTATAATACATTGTATATCTGGCAGTCGGATGTGCCCGTGGCCATCGGAAATGTAAAGACGACGCTTTTAGAAAGTGATAGCGCCATCGCGTTTTAAAAACGCGTTAGAAGAAGGACGGTTTCGCTATCCAAGGCGAATCGAAAAGTGTGCGTGTTGCGAGAATCAGAGTTGATCGAGACGTCGAAGCATAGAGTCGTTAGAATTGAGTTGCGAGTGTTGTGGAGTGTTAGAGTTGCTAGTGAGAGAGAGAGAGAGAGAGAGAGAGAGAGAGTTACCAAATAGTTGTCAAGTTATTTGTTGTAAATACGAGCGTTGCATTTAGTTTTCCTGTTAATCAAACATCGTTTCTCTGTCTAACTAATATCTGTATTTTCAATCCATTATTAATAAATTATAATTAATCGGACAAAATTACACCTTTAATATATTCCGATATTACATTATCGCGATGTAATATTTATCATGCTTATTTTGTACGTAAAACGAATCGTTGGAATATTCCCGAAGCTAACGAAGCATTTCCCAAAAGTTAAACCGAAGAAATTAACGCGAATAGTTAAGTGAAATTTTTCCATTAACTTGCTGACCAACCGGCAAATAAAAAATCATAAAAATTGTTTCAATGTGTTGAGGTCACGCATAACTTCTTTTTTCATTGACGATTACCAAACAGGTAAAATTTCGAAATTGTACGAAGACCACGTGACCAGATCGTATTGGAATTTGAAGTGCATGGAAAAAGACAACTCGAAGTACAAACCTTGAGCTGTACTACTCGAAGTACAAACGTGAACTAATGGATGCAGAAAAGCAATTAACGCCAAACATCCGAACAGCATCTTGGAGCCCGTCATTGTTCTGAAATAAAAGAAGTGACGAATTAAAAAGACACAGGACTAATAATAATAAAGGAAACTTAGTTCGTATTATAAATTGAATTTACATCAGAAAAGAAGCACGATCAAGCGAAACAGATCGTAGAAATGACAAATATCATCGATATACGTTTCAGTGTAATTTCACTTTTGAAAATTATTTAGTTTAATACGATCGTATTCATCGCTCTGAAACTTTCATTGTGCTGCAATTTGTGCTGCGTCTTTTTAATTTCTCTATCTTTCTGTGTTTTCGGAAAAATTACTTGAAAGATTAAGAATTGCTTGCCTTATTTTATTTTCGATTAGTTAGGATTTGATTATTCCAGGTAAGCTTTATTATTTATAACAGGTTTTATCACTTGTTTATTATTTAGGAGTTTGTTATTTTAGGATTAGTACCTTTTAGGATTTCTTATCCTTCGAGTTTCTGTTTCAGATATCTAGGTCTATTTCAAGATGTTTTATTACATTAGGATTATTTATTCGATTAAGATAATTTAAGAGTTTCACAATGTACAAAGAAATAATCGCGTGAAATTTAGATTTATGCTTTAAACGTATTAAACACGCGGTAATTTCAATGTCTATAGCCTCGAACGTGTTCTGATTAGTTGTGTCATTGTCTGTGACATTGAAATCACAAAAATCCATTGCAAGTGTGCTGTCATGCAATGTGGATGTAATTGGGTTTTTTGGGTATTTCCTGTATCATCTGATTTGTACAGTACTATTTTAACGCAAGGACAGGAAACTTATTATATATTTCCCGTCCATTATTTGAATCGTTGTGAAGTGTAACGAATTATATTCGATTCGAGGAGATGTTAATGAATTACCCATTTCATATGTAATTACATGGAAATAAAAATCATTGCAAAAATAATTGATCTAATGACAACGGAATTTCCAATATTTTTTTGTTTCGTCACGTCTTTTTCATAATATATCTTTTATAGGTACGTGATTTATTAATCGTTCGAATGGAAATAATTATTCGTATAATATTCAAATGATTCTAGCCATAAAATAAATTAAAACGATACCTGTCAATGATATGCAATCTGCGTATGACGTCAACCTCGATCTATGCTTATACAAGAAATTTTATCAATCAATGACTAGATATACAATAATCAAATATTATAAAATTTCCTGAAAACCTTTAGGTGTTAATATTAAGGTGTTAATATCTTTAATATTTGCAAGTTATTGTTTAGCGCTAATTAGTTAGAATGTAACAAGTGGTGTACCAGAATTGAGATAATTAAGCCACACGAACAATCTTATTTAGATCTTTTTAATTTTTTAATTCTCTTTTGCTCCAATACTTTGTAAAATTAATCTTCATTAGCTACTACACATCATAGAATAACAAGAGATAATTTTTCTTATATAACGTTTCATTCATAAAATCTATCATTAAAGTATATCTTCATAAAAATATCATTCCATACTAACGGTATATTTGGTGTCATACGAGATAACAGTTACCAGTGATGACATATGTAACTTTATAAAGATATCTCGTTTTATTATATATTAAAAGAATGTACTCATTGCTGCTATATTTCAGATGAAAAAAAGGAGGCAACGATTTTACAGTAAAATCGTTCGTTTAAAACTGATTCATTTACATTTCATGATAATACTGTGCATTCTGAATATGCTATGATTTGGTTTAAAATAATAAATAGTCCATTCTTGCATACTATTGTTCCAGCTTTACTTGTATTTTCGATATTGATATAAATAGAAAGACAATTAATGTCGTTCGAGTCTATTTTCGGATCATTTATATTACGTTTAATCCATATAGTTATTATATGAGACATAGTATCGTAAAATTTGGAAGAATAAAACGTTCGTACAGGATGTACATTTTATAAGAACTCCAACAAATCTGCGTGTGCACCTAAAATACAAACTGATAGTGATTGTTCATAAGTTTATATACATTATCTAATGTCAATCGAAGGTATCAATTCTTTTTCTCCATAAGAGTACTTTTTCATTTATATGTGTTCAAAAATACATGTGTTCAACCGTGAAGCATATGTCACCTACAACGAAAAAGAGTTTCCCTATACTTAATATTTCCTTTATATACCTATGAAAGTCTATTCTTCGCGTAGTATGAAATTATGAATAAATCTGGAATATTGTTCAATCTGAAAAGAAAAATAACTTATTGACATCATTCATTGATACGAGATTCAGAATGTTTGTTTTGTCTTGCAGAGAAAGAAGGCAGCCCTTTCTTTTAATGTGAAATAGAAAGCGAAAATTTGAAAACAGATTTTTTGGAAATTTACTTGCAAATATCGTTTTCAATATCGTGATTTTCTTCCCAATGGTACTGTACTTTCAAATTTTCCAGTATCCCTCTAAAAACAAAAAGTCGAACCTCGTTATTATTAACGTAGGCACTACAAGGAAAAGAAGTATTAGAAAGCAGCTCCTTTTTATTATGGATTTCTTTATAATCATGTAAATAAGAAATTCCGGAAATTTTTTCCTCAAGAATTTAATTCTTGTGTTTTGATTGATAATTATTACACTGCATACTAACTTTTCGCATACTGTTCGCGTCTAACAATTTCCTAATAATAACTACTTCAAAATTACATATGTTCTTGCACGAAAGTACGTATGATACAATTACAATTGATTCTAAAATAATAATTATTTAAAGATATTAAGATACTAATTAAACGTTTCACTATATTTCAAAATCTGGAACAACAAATTTTTATTTATAAAAAATGAAACTGTGTTTATATATTCTTTATCATGATGCTATTTCTTATTACCATGTCGACATTTTTTAAAATTCATTTTGTTATCTCTACGCAATATGAAAATTCATATACTGCTTAATATTTTTTACATATTATCCATCCACCGCATGATATCTCCTGAAAAATCAAAATATTAATGTTATATTATTACAATGCTTCTTAAATTTCAATTTTTGACAAATTTGAAATCCAATATATTTTGCACAATTATTATTTATCAAAAAATTCTAAGTTAGTAACTTTCTTTTCAAATGGCAAATAACATATACTTTGACTTACCTGTAAGTTTTTGTTCCTAATCATCATTTCCTCTTATAGAACATCATTATTGATCTTATAATTACTACCGGTGTCATAGATATTGTAGTGGCTACAACTGAATTAATAGAAAATGGTAAATAACTGTGTATAACACTAACACATAACTGTGTATAACAATGGCACATAACTTTTACTTACATATCAGTCGATAAGGGATTACTGTGATATCCTGTTGATGTTTCTTAAGGCACCTGATTAGGTGTGATACGGTATCATTCCTTATGGTATACTGTAGATAAGTATTTTAGAAAATGACAAGAATAAATCTAAATTATTCAGAGGTTCCAGTTTCGGCTTAGACATAAATACAGGACCATTTGCAAAGAAGGAAGGGTGCGTTTCTACAGCCTCGTTATAGTAACGAATACCAATATATAGTAATGAATACCAATCTCTGAATTACTGGTTACTAAACATAAATATCCTATAAAATTTAATATATTTCTTTAATTTTTAATACATACATGAGTTAGTAGTTCTAAATTATGAATCATCCTACCTGTGATATTACACTTTTCCTTATAATATCATCACTCAAGTGAACAACATTAAGATCATGTAAACCATGTCATCCTATCTTACTGTGAAGATACTTAGTTATGTTATCTAACATTATAAAAATATCATCAAATTCAAGTCCTTTTATTCACATCACATGGCCACGACGATCTGGTTCTTCGTTATATAATGTTCTAAAATTTGTCGTATATATAGGATGTACAAACCGTGATATCAAGGTATCAGTTCTTCCTTCCCAAGGGACAGTTTCGTTAAAATTCTGATAGAATTAAAAATTAATTATTAATATTCTAACAATCATATATGTTAAATACATTATAGTCAACGATATATACCTGAGCGAATGTAGGGGTGATTCCTTGATAATTATAAATGTCATCAGCCCACATCATTGTGCCACTTCTTTGTACTCCAGCCTCTGGATTAACAGCCTAAACAAACATACAAAATTTTATAGAAGCTGTACAAAATATAGTATATATGCGCAATATTGAAGCGTTCAAGGGGATATAAAGGTAATGTACATCACATACACGTGTACTCTCATGCAACAAAATACAATTAGATTTAATAGTATAAGCTCTTTTATTCATCATAATAGATTGGAAATTTAAGTGTCTTACGAGGGTGAGTAAAAAGTTACCCGCTCTGTCGGTGTAGAATTTATTTTAAGCAATTGTCAAAAAAGACATACATCATTTTTTGACATAATCACTCAATTTCTGTATACACTTTGTCCATTTGCTGAAGGACCTTCGTATTTTCTCGTTAAAAAATGTTTTGGGCTGAGCTGCGAACCACGAATGCATCGTCGTCTTCACCTTTTCATCAGCTTTCTCGGCATCCATCTCGCACAAACTTTTTAAAACCCAAATCTGTCGTGCACTATTGCATAAGCAGAGCCGTGGCTGATTTGCAAATGATTTGCCACATTATCCAGCGTCACTCGTCTATTCCATAGAGCATAAGTTCATGAGCACGTTCAATGTTGTCATCGTGGATGTGGACGGGCGTCCAGCTGTTTTTTCATAACACTTGTGCGATCTTCTTTGAACTTTTGTGCCCATTCAAACACACTTCGTGACAAAACACTTTCTCCATAATGTGCATTAAATCTTTGATAAATATAGGCATCAAACAAAACCTCCGACCGCAAGAAACGAATCACAGCATCCTGCACCGTTTTCCTGCAAATCGCCATTGCAAAGCGCTATTACTCGCGCAACGGTCACAAACGAATCGACGTAACACAATGAAACCTACGCAGCAGCACTGAACAGATATTGACGTCATACGAAGAGTGCAGATGGATCAATACGGTCGACAGAAGTTTTAACTATCTGGAGTGCGGATAAATTTTTACCGAGAGTCGTATAGGAATCTATAATCTGTAAGTACACCTTTGGCTGAATGGAAATTTCTCTTACATATAGTCAAAAATGCAGAAACAGTGTATTGAATTGGAAAGTGATAAAAAATAAGTGAAGTTTCAAGGTTGCATGTGATTGCATGAGTACACAGGACGTTTTTAGCGAATAAAAAATAATTTTGAAAGACACGAGACTTATCTTGTATTTTATGCACTCTCTGTGTCCGAATTTCCAGAAGCTCTCTATCTTATGAAGTGTTTTAGATTAGCCGGAAAATTTTGTATGTACATACAAGAAGTATACGATCTAAGTGGAATATTCCATTATTCTCTTGATACAACAGAAACGAAATTTACAGAACTTCTCAGAAAGTTGGTTTATTATTACCAAATTAATAGAATTAATATACGTTTATCATCTTTACATACCTAAGTCGTGGAGGTTTATCGTGCGTAAAAAATTAGTGTCGTTTCAAAGTTACATTTCGTACATTTTAAGCCTATAATTTGTAACGTACAAAACAATGTAAGTTTGAGCTGTTTCTTATCTCCACAATAAGAAAATCCAACTTTACGTTTTTTACACAATGATATTTATGGAACAGTAATATCATATTATTGCATCGCTTGGAGAATGAAGTCAAGGTACGATGTGACCCTAGTGTAAACGCTGGGATACCCAGCTGTGCCGCACTTATAAGCATAAGACACAATACCTATTAAATACGAGGTTCATTCATGTTGTATCAGCAGTGGTCCGCCGCGGTCAGCCTGAAAGGATCGTTAAATTTTTAATCAAAGATACTGAAATATATCGATCGAATTGTATTGAAATTATACTTATATACAGTAATAATCTTCTATTGATTTGTGTATTGAAATACTCCAATTTATAATGTACATGTTATATGTATTTTGAGCAAAACTAAGATTAGAAGGAAATTAGATTAAATACCACAATGAGGTGTGAGAAGTGGGCAAGATTATTAAATTGTGTTTATCTATTATTTCTAATGTTTAAGACGTCGATTTGATGTTAATTCGAATTAACGTGTCTTCAGATACCGTATAGTTTGTAGTAACTCTGTAACTTAATTACCGTACAAGAATCCTCTCCACCCTGAGCATGTTCGGCGCATATTATACCATCAGTGATATCAGGTGCATTAGGAAATTTGGAATAAGCTATTTTGCATTCGGCGTTCTTAATCACTGGCATTTGTACTTCCATTAATGCATTACGTCGTGGTCGTCCTACGAAGAAAATAAGAAAGATATTTAAGACTGGAACTGTTTAATTTTATTATAAAATTGATATCACTTACTATATCTTAATGCTCCCCATCCAGCAACAAGGGGGTTATAGCCGACGAAGTTGCTCTTTCGTAGGGGCTCTTTCGTACAAATGGGATATACGTACCCTGAAAAATAAAAGAATAAATGAAAATGCAGGAAACGAATGACCAAAAGTATGAGAAAGAATTGTACATGCTTTATGACACAATATATGTGTACAGTAAGAAATTTCAGGATATGATACTTCAGTAATACTCAATAGCATATATATATATATATATATATATTTGAGGACTTACTCGAAAATGGCAATTCCTCCACCAATCTAAGAATGGCAATATTATGATTGTGTATGTTTTCTATTCCATCCATATGTGCACAATGTGCTGCGGTCAAAACATGCCTAGCCGATATCAGGGAACCTCCGCACTTCCATAGTGGTTTGTCTGGGTTTCGGGGATTACGAAAACCTAATGCAGCGATCCATGGCCAAGCGCCTAAAATGCAATAGTCATAGTTGTGAATATACATAATTTTTTCTCACATAACGAGTAACAACGATTATTACCTATTCGATATTCGATCATACAGCAGACGATAAGTACATACGTACAAATACTCTGAAATACAGATTTGATAAAGACAGAAATTAAATTTTTATTCCAGTGGAATGCAAATTATCAAATAATTCTATATAATTTCTATTTGAACTATACTGAACTATAAAGTTCAAACGTGTAATTTCTGCCCTAACAGTTTTTGATCTCTATCCATATTATTACTCCTATATCAATTCTTTATTTCAAGCAAAAAGATACTCTTCCTAACATGAAGTAAAAGAAAGAAATAATTCAAGTTAATAAGTAAAGTTACTACCGATGAAATCATAGCATTATTATTTAGTCTAATTGAAATGTACATTGATGTGCTGTTTAATGCCTTTAAAGTTCATTCTTTGCAGTAAATGGCTTATTATTAATCGGAAAGAAAGACATAAAACGTACCAAGTTCAGCTGGTTTACCATCGACCACCCTGGTATGAGAGACGTTGCTAAAACCACAGTATGGTGGTCGCAAAGCCTTATACTTGTACACAGTTTTTATTAAAATTTCTCTCTTCTCTTTGTTTGGATCGTTCGGACAGCAAACGATCGTAACATTGCCCTGGTATCTGCACACTGATCGTCTATAAAAATCGGTGGCTGTACGGTACTGTATCTGCCATATTTCTTGCAGAGGTTTACATTTTCTGTAGTCAAGGCACCTGCCTTCTTGATTGTCCGGTGTGGTACATTCTGGATCAAACAATTTTAAAACATTTATACAGTTCAAAGATGCGTAAGAAAGCGACACCGATTACTCAACTTTCGAAGTAAAAAGCCGATCAAGTCCACCGGATTGCCCTACAGACACGTATTAATCCGTAAGAGTTAGTCATCATGTTGATAATAATTATCTAAAGAAACTTTTCACGTGAAAATATAAAATTTTAATTGATTAGATATTGTGTTAGCCATACTTAAGAAAGAAAATGAAAATGAATGAAATGAAAGAAAAGGACTACCTTCAACCTCATTTTTTAAATAAACACTTTGTCAGTTTTGCGGTAAATAAATTCTTAGGAATTCAGGACAGTTTTTAGTGAATCATTTTGTTTCGACCGTTCGCGGAGAGACGCGATCGCGAGATAGCACGTCAACGAGAGTTGTAAGTTCCCGTTACGATTAAATAATCGACGCCACGAACTGATCGATCCCCTTATTTCGATTATGATAATAAGGGTAGTTCAATGAAATTCCACAGAATTAACACAAATAAATTAATGTTTATTTCAACAACTTATTAACTAGAAAGATATAAAAGGAACAAAAAAAATGTAACTGCGTTTTGGTTGATAAGTAATGCGCGACATACCACATGTGTTGACGGTTCGACTTCTCGAAAAGTTCTGAACGCCTTTCGATTTTTTTCGTTTTTTCTGGAAGGCGACCCCCACTACGTTCGGATCACGCCACATTCTTTTACTGCGAGGTAAAATACGGGCCACGAGTCGACGTTTCTGGAAGTCGCCCTGCTTAATGAACCACGCGCTTGCCACTACAATGTTTGTTTGCCGGGCAGACGCGACGATCCGTCTGCGACATTATAGTGGCGCTATCGATAGTTAAGAATATGACCTATGGTAAGCCGCATGGCGTAACATTCTCCCCCCGTTGAGAGGGTACCGATCAAACTAGCGAGGTGTGGCTGAAATTCCCATCTTATTTCGTCTCGGTGGCTAGTTGTTCGGGTTTCTCGAGATCGGGTTGAATTGGCAGTGGGACAAGCCTTTTGACGCCCCGATCCAAAATGCTCTTTGCCGTCTGAACTGTAGCTGTCCGGATGACACCATCGGCGCCTGGATGAACCTTGATAACTCGGCCCAGAGGCCAATGCATGGAGGGAACGTTGTCCTCTCTGAGGATGACGATTGTGCCCTTTTGGATGCTGTGTCCACCCTTGCTCCATTTATTGCGGTTGGTTAGCTCGTTCAAATACTCCTTATGCCAGCGGTTCCAAAAATGTTGTTTAAGCTGTTGGATATGCTGCCATTTGGAGAGTCGGTTCGATGGAATGTCTCTGAAATCTCGATCACGTAAGCACATTAATGAATCGCCAATGAGGAAATGTCCGGGAGTGAGGGCTAGGAGATCATTTGGATCGGTGGAGATAGGAGTTAGCGGGCGGGAATTGAGGACTGCTTCTATTTCTATGATAAGAGTATTACGGTGTTAAGCTCATATGTTTCTGTTTCTCCACTCGCGCTGCGCCATAATATCCTTTGATATTTCCGATCCTCTGGTCGTACGAGGAATTGCCGATACATTTTCTCGATGTCGCCAGTCAGTACGTACTGATGAGCGCGGAATCTAATTAATATACAAAATAAATCTTCCTGTAACTTGGGTCCTGTGTAAAGTGTATCGTTTAGGGAGGTTCCGGCAGTGCTTGGTGCCGATCCGTCGAAAACTACACGGAGTTTGGTGGTTTGACTCGATGCTTTGGTCACGCCATGATGGGGTAAATAGTATCCGTTGTCGTCGGAGTGGTTGACATTGACCTTCGTCATGTGTCCCAATGCCAGGTATTCCTGTATTACCGTTCGATATTCTGATTCGAAGCGTTTGTCGTGCTGGAATCGGCGATTGAGTGAGGCGAGTCGTTTAATTGTCAGCGTTTTAGAGGATCCGAGTGACTGAAGCTGATCATTGAAAGGTAGAGCGACGATGTATCGTCCTTCGCTGGTGCGTCGGGTGTGGGCTTGGAAGTGTTCTTCGCATCGTCGATCTGCCCTCTGAGATATGTTTAATTGAGGGTCCTTCATCGATTTCCCAAAACCGCGAGGGGTCTGCTTGTAAAGTCGTCGTGGATGTGTGAAATATGTTTGTCGCGGTTTGGGAAGTTGGACTCCCCAACTATAATTATTTTACTACAGAATCCTCAAAAACATGATGTATGTATATATATCCTGAAATATTATCAGTCTGTTGTCAAGTTATAGAACATTATGGAAATTGCCAGTTAAAGTCATAAAAAACAAAAAATAGGGAAGTTCGTTAAAATATGTGATTTTCCAATCAAGATATAGAATTTATTCGAGTAATATAGATTACGGTAGAGATGGTGACGGTAACAATGAGTGGACTGATTCTTCGTGCGAAAACAAATTGGAAGCGCAGAGCGATGTATTGTTTCAGCGAATATCGATTTTAAAGCACGGTTTTAAAGTACGTGTGCGTTTGACTAGGTGTGTTAATTAATATTGCTGTCTGATTTTCGATATGTAAATACAATATCTACATATCTTTAAACTTATGATAATTGAACTAACAATTTTTTTTAATAATAACTTCACTCGTAAGTCAGCTGCGCACATATTTGATCGTTCTTTAAAGCTTGAATCTCTGCGAAGAGAAAAAATCTTTCAACCAACAAGAACTGGTTCTACGTTTTCTATCCATTTCCTTCCAGATAAATCTCTCTATCTAAAATCCTTATTTCCGTATTTCCTTGAAAAGGTTAAAGTCGTTTTGTATAAAATCCAATGTAGAGAAGAAGGAAGATCCGCAAAAGATTCTTTCAGCTTTCCCTATGTTTGAGCTCGAATCAAAGCAATCCTATTCCCAATAGGGTGACTATGCGTTTAACTTCTCATAGAATCTCTCTGATTCCGTGTGATACCTTCGGTGTTTTTGAAGTATGTAATTGATATCGTAACGTCAACGCTTTGCAGTGCGAATTCAATTTTGAGTTGCAATTTCCCTGTTTGCGTGGCAAAATCATAAAATCGATAGCGCACGTTTCGATAAACACGTTTTCTTTGCTGATGCCGCACTGTAAATATAAATATTTGAATAAATATCGCGAATTTCATGTTGCTAAAAGATTTATACTATTTATTCGTAAATAACTGTTGGATATGTTTAAGTTGAAACCACTGCATTAGGTCTTTTTTCTTGTTTAAAATTATTTGTATTGGTAAATTGAATGAAAGTTCTAACATGTAATTTGTTCTTCTTTTATAAATAGTTTACAGAGGATAAAGCGTGGGTAACTCAAGACTGTCGCGATCATGACACTATACATACTTATGTATAGCACGTATACTAAGCTAACTCAAATAGCAAGTCAGAGAAATGGAAACTTAGGAAAATCTAAAGGAAGATAAAACGTTCGAGCCTTGACAGGAATATGAGATGCTAAGTAATCTTCCTAAGTAATCTCCTCCAGCTTTTTCTATTTTGATCAATAATTATTAGTACATGTTAGGAAAACAAATAGAATTTTTGTTCTCAAGCGAGGTATAATTTAAATTTTGTATGTACACAAAAATGTTAAATATCTGTAATAAACATGGTACAATCAATTTTTTTACATAAAATTATATTGTATAGGCTATTGTTATTTAAACATTTTAAATTGGATGAAGGAAAAAAATGACGCAAATAAAACGTAGAACATTTTAATTAAAGAGACTAATATAGAGATTTATCTACTTAACTGTGATTAAATCATCTCCACTTAACGCTCTACCTCTTCTATTAATTATGCTTCGTTAAACTATGATTACAGAGAATGGGTTTTTTGATAAAATGACATTCTGACAAATATATATAGATCGATATATATAGATATAGATAGACAAATATATAGATTCTTACAACAGTAGTTACGAATGAACAGTAGTTATTGTATCAATTCCGTTCTTCAGAAGCTTCATTTGTGAAAAGACAATTCGCCAGAATATGGATTCACTGTAGTTATAGCTATAGGATTTCAATCTAGTTGACAGACTTGCTTTACGTAGAGAATATCTGTCTCTTGTTCTACCTTATCGCGATTCTCTCCTCATCTTATACGCTTTGTCGAACAAAGTAATATTGGCATATATCTCGGCTCTGGTTACAATCATTAGTTTCCGCCTAAACGGTTAGAATCACATAGCTCGCGCTCTACTCTCGTTTATTGAACATTCAGGCCATATGGTCGCATGCGACTAGTTTTATGTTAATTCCGACCGATTACAATACCTTTCTTTCGTTTACAAGGAACGACGAGACTGGCAGTTGCGTGATTTCCAATGCAAAAGCCGCGATATCTGCACGATAACCTAACCTCAACCGATTTTGTTGTACTATTCTTATGTGGACTTCGTTTGTACCACTTTCGTAACAAAAATAGAATACGTAGAACACAGCATTCCGTTATGCGATATTGTCGATTCCTAACATCCGAAAAATCAGAGATAATTTTTTCCCTACAGTTGTACATTTGTGTGAAAAATTACGAACGTAAAGTTGTTTGGTGCATGCACAGTCCTCCCCTACCCTGCATTTGCGTGGACATGCTAGAAAGATTCACTTTTCCACGGTGAAACTGTATGTATTATAATTTCATTTTTACAAAGGTCGAACATCCTACTATGCATAAATTTAATATTAATATAAGCAGGTTTCCTGTTAAGTATTACATCTGACGTATAAGCACACGTGTGTACGAGCCTTGGTTTTAAATGTCTTATAGTAGACACCGAAAAGATTATTCAGTTGGATATCTGACTCAACATCAATATTTTACTAGGAGATAACATGTTAAGAACACGTTGGTGGATGGCATGGGAGATGATGAATGAAGACATACTTCTGTGAGATACATAAAATAGTAGTCAGAACGTATTTTGGCGCTTGGGGACAGCAACAGCTGGTGATACTGTCATACACCTCCATTTATAAACTTTCGAAAATCGATGTGACCTTCAAACTTTAGTGTATTCTGTTTCACAGCACAAAATGTTTCCGAAACGTACGTTTATTGTTACAATGAACTTGACTAATGGCTCTGAAATACTATCCTTGAAAAAACAATGGGGGAATTAGAGCAAAAAAAAGAAGGAAATAAACAAAGACCTTGTTGGTTCGTAAAAATAAAATATGCTACAGGAAAAACTTTTTCCAACTGATTGAGATGCGACAAGCTTTAAAAGCTATGACGCGAATCGAGCGTTTGTCTACAAGAGCGCATTTTCGGTGGATATATAGATATACATGTATATGTGACGAAATATACTAAAGCAATATTGACCCTTTGTCGCTGAAAGTATCAAACTACAAAACTTCCTTTCAAATTTTCAGAATAAGGAAATCAGGATCATGATAAATAATTGGAACATAATTAAAAATAATATATCTTTTCTATAAGATAATGAATACATTGGTTCATTTAATTTTTATGGATATTCAAACGCTTCTGTGAAATAAAACGTCAAGATTATAGAGTATAAAATTCATAGCTATGAAATAACTAAAACTCTGATGTATTATTAAAAATATACGTTAGGTTCTATGTAGTGATACATACAAAGATTACATGTACAAACCCATAATTAACACAATGCTACCGCAACCATTCTGCAATCTACCTTGCCCAAAACACTCTTCCAGTCACCTCCAAACTCTTCAATTCTCTCCACCTAACCACCCACAAACCATTCACAAACATGCAATTCTCGACAAAAGAAGAACTTGTCGTCAGTTGTCCTTAACATCTCGTTCATTCATTTGGTCCCTATCCCCCTATTTCCTCCCACTGCGATGATCGCACTACATTTTTCCACGTCTCTATTCTATTCTCTGGATGACCTGAATTCTCGAGCAGTCGAGTGACGATTGATCTGTACAATTGATCGATTTCTGTTTACTACAGCCATGCAGGAAATTTCGTCTTGGAAAGCGATGTTGTGATTTCGAATGCTTGGACCATGTAAAAAACATTACCGGAACCGGTGAAATTTATGTCCTTGAGGATGAGAAATCCTCCAGCTCCTCGACTCACCAACAAACGTGATGAGCTCAATGGTGCTGTTGCGGCTATTTGAATTTTTCAACAAGGATCCAGATGGCGCCGTGGACGAAATTCAATCATTATAAACGTCAACGATCAACATCAGCCATCAGGCAATTTCATATTGGTGACTTATTTCTTCTGTGTTATTTCTTCTAATTTTATTGTTAGTTCTTCCATTTGTATTCCAAAAGATTGAACTCTTTTTACGTGCGTGTGTGTTTTTCTTTTTTTTGTAACTCGTCGAGTTGCAATTCTAATTTTTGCACTTCCTCCTTCATGTCCTCTATGTGCTTCTCGAACTCTTGTGTCGTCCTGTCTTTGTCGGAACATTCTACTTGAAGATCAGCGAGTTGATGCTCGGGATCGTAATTCAATTTTTGGTCATTTTATTGCTGTCATTTTATCAACTTCTTTCTTCTTCTTTCTTTTTTTTTTTTTTTTTGAACTTAAAATCTTGATTTAAGGTTTGTGTTTCACTATATGATTTATTATTATTAACTAGTTCAACATTATTTTCAGTAGATTTTTTTTTCGCGTGATTTTTATACTTATTTAAATAGTTTAACATGAGCAAATGCATCGTACGTCAGATATACCATTTTTAATAAATTGTCGCCTTTACAACTCGAGTTACCTCTGAACGAGTCGCATGATTGATCAATAAGCCATGAGTAATTATGCAAATTCAGTATTTTTTTCATCTATCTATCTGAATATTATAACAAAGACTTTACATTGAATATTTTATTAAAATTGTAAGTTTTTCATAAACGCTTCAAAATCCACAGTCTATTGATCAACTCCTCTATCCTTTCTCTTTCTCCTCACTAAAATAGATAAATTCCTAATGTAGTTTGTGGATAATATTTTTTTTTTTTTTTCTAAAGCAAATCACATTTATCATCTGATATATTTTTTGAAATAATTTCTGTCTGTACATTTTCTTCTTTCCCCTTACTCCTCTTTCTCTTTCTAATGAATTCTTTTTATTCCGTAAAATAGTTTTTGTATATTCAATTTTGTTAAGTGCAATCCTTATTTCTGATAACTTACTTTTATTAGATAATTCTTGTGAATCTTCTACTACATCTTCCATATCATTTTGAGTGCGGCTTCTACCTTCAGTAAATTTAATATCTTGAACCGTATCATTAATTTCAATAGCTCTTTCGGTATCAAGTAAATCGCACTTATTATTTAATATACCTTTTGAATTGACTTCTGTCTCTGTAGTTTCTTCTTTTGTATCTTCTTCGAGTTTTCTTCGTTCTTCTAATCCACCCTTCTCATTTTCTAGGATCTTCCTTGTTGTTACGCCGCCTAAAACATCTGCACGCCAGCCCGCGCCAGCTCGCGCCACCGGACAACAACCAGCCTGCGTAACGTCACTTCGACCCTCAATAAACCTAAGGACCCACCATAACTTTCACTTCCCTGTATTGTTTCGCCATGTGTCTTCAATCCGTTTGTCTTGAAGAATTTCTAAAGCTTAAAAATATTCTCGAAACACAGTCGGTTTTTAGAGAGGTCCTTGGGTTTATTAGGCGTACTTAAAACACGGAGAAAGCGGGTATGCACCCATTAGGAAAATCCGAATAGCCCTCTAATAAAACAAGCTATGTTTTCCTCACGCACACAGTCATCTATCCACCACGATGGTAGGAGACTTCCTACTCATCCCTTCGAGCAGTAGTGCAGGTCATGACCAATCGACACCGCGGTTCGTTACCCTCACTTTTCCTAACGAAAGTGGGAACAACGAATCCGCGTTCTTTAGGCACAGGGGCACACCCACACCGAACTTTTCTTCCGTATTAGAAAAAGAGCGACAGACAGTCTAAAAACTAACGCCTAACGCGGCAGTCTACACATAGCGCGAGAGTCGCATACTTCACGAAAATCTTTTGTCGGTTCTCGGTGTTGTCGAACATACATCTTCTCTCCTAAATATATTATAGTGCTAAGTCCATTAATACATTAATTTCCATTATAAGAGCCCTGCTCTAGCGTACATATCTATCACATCTTCGTGCGACAAGTTGTTAACTATTTATTTCTCTACGTCAGTGTAATCTAAGTGTTGGAAATATATAATTTATAATTCAGTGAATCACAGTGTTATACAAACTCAATCACCCCTATTATCTCAACGGAAATCAGTCGCTGCTTTAATAGTCTCCTTTAACAGTTTTCTTAACTTGATTTCGCTCTGCTTCTGCATAGCGTCTAGTATGGCCCGAATACTTGGATCCACACCAGTAGCCATAGCCAAGCCGGTGAAAATTATCCTTTGTTCCGTGGTATATATAGGGTAAAACGAATGGTAGACCGCAGCATAGTGGTTTCCAACGATCCACACTTGTTCTAATTCCTCACTCAACGTCTTTCGTGTCCATTGACGTAGAAAAAGGTAAGTTATTGTAATATCGGAATATATTAAAGGTGTAATTTTGTCCGATTAATTATAATTTATTAATAATGGATTGAAAATACAGATATTAGTTAGACAGAGAAACGATGTTTGATTAACAGGAAAACTAAATGCAACGCTCGTATTTTTTATATTTGGTAACTCTCTCTCTCTCTCTCTCTCTCTCTCTCTCTCTCACTGGCAACTCTAACACTCGACAATTCTAACGACTCTATGCTTCGACGTCTCGATCAACTCTGACCCTCGCCAATGCATTCCTGCTCGGTCGTGCTCGCTCTTGCTCTCGTCCTCTCACACACACACACACACACACACGCACGCACACACGCACACGCACACGCACACACTTTCTGGCTCACATGCTCTGGCCTCTCGATTGCCACTCCTTGAAATATGAAACCGTACTTCTGTTTTGACGCTGTTTATCTTTTCTCGCGTCACTGTTACTAGGCGCTCTTGGATGTAAACAAACTACAAAAAGACGACGTACACGGTGTTTTCTAATTTCAGCCGATCTTCAATCAAAGCTATTCTACGATATTACAGAATTATATTTCCCCCTTTTTAATTAATTATATGTCGGAGAAGCAGGGGGGATAGGGTTGTCGGTATTTGAGGAGTCTTCGTTGAAGGTAGCCATCGTTGCGGTGTAACGAAGATACGATTTATTGACACAGGTATGAATAACACAGGTTTGACAATCTACCACGGCGGTGAGACGTCCGCGGCACTAGTGACAGTGGTCTCCGGTTCAATAACGAATCCGCGGCCAACGGGATGACAGATGGGCGTTCTCGCTGAATCTAAGTCTGACTCGTAAAAATAATTGCTGAGCGTAAAGACGTTACTCTTTGGTCGACGGGAGCGCGTCAAAGAATGCCCGTCCCGTCCCGATGATGCCACAGAGGAAAACTATAATGGGGTGTGTCTAAGGACACGAGATCATCGGATTCGTCGAGGAAAGCCTTCGTTTAGGAAGTAAGGGAAATTGACGTTGCTGCTAATTGGTCAATCTCCATATCGGTGGTTAGAAAAAGATGCTAGCCGCCCTCGAGGGAAAGTTGCTAGTGGGAGACGCCGCTCGTTGAAAAATATGTCTCCCCTATCTTCCCGTAGTTAGGACAAAGACTGTTTGTCTGTTTGAAGGACTTTAGTTAACTAAACCTTAAGATTTATAACGGGCCCTCGGGCTAGCCGAACATGTACTGTGGAGACGCATCGACATCTGGCAATCATCTTACTCGAAGAATAGGCTCTGCGTGTGGCGAGCCACGGGACAGAAACCGTTGGAATGTTTACTGTCGCGTGTCGCCACGAATATTTCTTTTAAGGAGAGCTATAGAATTACTCCATACCTTTGTTAGGCAAAGCGTTCATCCCTTGACCGCGGCTACGTTGGGCGACAGACTGTCACCTCGAGCCAAAGCTCACCGTCACTAATCTCGAACAATTACAATCGGATTGAATAACTACAATAGTTTAGTTACAGTTATAGTGGCCTTTAGATTGCAATGTTGCGGGGCTATCCCAAGGTTCCGGTGTCCTTTCATCTCCGACATATATTTAACTATATATATTAACTATATATTTTCCCTAGGAACAGTAAGATTTTAACGATACAACTTTATTAAGAGATCTTAATGTCATAAACGGTATCGAAACTTCGTAATTAATATTGTTAAGGAAGAAAATATTGGTAATCTCCTCGAACGACGAGCGCTTGATATTCACAATTAGAACTCGATATCTTAGCTTCTTATAATATCCTAATAAAATGTTATTTATCGATTACAATTGTCCTGTCGTATTTTATTGTGTTTGCTTTATAAATGTGAACTTTATTCAAAAAGAGTTCATCGATATAACGGTATTGAAGAGAACTACTCGAGAAACTATATCTAGCCCTTGGATGGAGGGATTGCTTGCTTCTTACAATCGAATAATTGGAGTGTAACTAGAAACACGAACGGTAGTTTAGCAATGGAGAAGAACTTTAGAACGACAGCAATTTTCTTCTTGTTTCTTTGAGAAAGGCACCGTTCATTTTATGTTTGCGAGAATGGGGTTGTTGGACGAATTTGATTAAAAAGGAAAGATCTTTAACAAATATTCTTCCCATTGATACATTCCTATATTTTTGATTTAATTATTTGAAAATGCAATTTTGCATATACCTATGTGCTATTATATACTATAATCGCAGGCGTTTCTTTAAAATGATGTACTATTGAAACAAGGCAAAGTATCGTCGAATTCTTCTAGATTCAATTTCTCAAAAGAATGGCTCTATTGATTAACCAAACATAGTTCCCATAAGCATATACGTACTTCTCAGAAAAGATAGTTATATCTAGATCAATATTACTCCCCACAGTGACCTATATGTCAAAGAAAAAAAAGACACATCAAGTATTAAATCATACTACTATTACGTCCACTATCTCTACAAATCCTCCACTCTTGGAAAAGTCTATCTTATTCAAACGTAACGTAACTCAAATTAAATCTTTTCCATCATCATAAATACGAAACATTTATAAAATTATCATCTTCGATTATTTACTCAACATCTAGCTAACAAAATCTTCTCCATCGCCGTACCCCTTAATCCTGACCGCGTACAATTAACGTATGAATAGTTAATTTATTGAAATTTAAACGACCATTTTACGCTACTTGTACTCGAATGATTTTAGGATCTTGCTGTATCTCTTGCACAGTGTTATACTGACAGGCGAGAAACATAGAAACGTAACTTCCGATCCACTGATTTACCCTAAACAGACGATGATAGGTTATACGGTGCACGCAATACAGAAGCGTTTCCGATGCAATTCGAAGGTGCGTTGTTACAATGGAGTTCATCGATCCATAATGACTATTTCCCCGCCAACTACAGCCTGTAATAACGGAATAGCCAATAAAGTATATCCTGTCGATTTAATCGTTACCCCCACGGTGCACCGCGCGCACGGAGATCGGATCGGTGATTTTCACGTGATGTTTCGCAAATCGTGAGGCGCTCGCGTGATTCGCGCGTTTTAAGCGTTCCCGCTCTTCCCGTCCGATAGAAAGAGAAAGGGAACAGGGGTGGAAGGAAGAGGGAAGATACGTGATGCGGGTTCAACCTGCCGCGGGAACCTTTAAAGAAGGTCGGTGCAACGGGGGAGATGTAATTTTAATAAGTTGGAGAACAAGTCATTGTAAAAGATGGATATTCAGATGTTGGAGATGCAGCAGATTTACGACTCGCTGGAATTAAGTTAGTTAAGGTGTTGAAAATCTAACGTCTTTTTAAAGGCGTTTGCCGCGTTTCTTTTCAAATCAAAATACATACATACGATACGTACAATGTATGCGCCTAAAGTTTTAAAGTTAATTTCTATTCAAGGAATGGACTGTTTTATTATAGGTTTAGGAAATTGAAAAGAAGCAATTGCTTGTTTCTAAGGAAGAATCGCGAGAAGTACAGTTAGAAACTGTATTGTGAATCACTTTTCCTGGTTTCCGTAACGAGGAAGTGAAAAAAAAAACGCAGACAAGTCAGCGTTTACCGTAGCTAAATGGAAGATACGCAGGTACGAGTCGTTACAGTTTTGTCGTTGCAACGATTCCCGCTGCGTAATTTGATAATGAACAGTTGAAAAATAGCAGCGTTGTGTCCGTACTCTTTAATATCCCATTATATGGAAGTTAACGACCGGAAAATACACCGCTCAACTACTTGAAGGAAGTAGCTCATGAGCAAGTCTTTTGTATCCTCGCAATGGTATAATTCCTGTAACGTCTCGTTCTCGGAGGATTTATTTCGTTGATTTGTACTTGTTTATTGCTTTTGTGTTTTCATGAATGGAGCATGTCGCATGCGAATCGTAATATGGTTTTAATGGCGTTTCGACTTCAATGATATCAGCGGCTGATTGCGCTTCCCGTAAGAAGCTTCCAATCATTATGTATTTTAGGAACAACAAATAAGGATATTTAGAGAACGAATTAATTATTCAATTGTTCGCGCAAGAAATACCTGTCTCTTTTTCGAAAGTTATAAATGCTGTTTTCAAAGAGTTCCTTAGCTCACCATAAACCAGATAAGAATCTTTGGTTCCGTCTAGAAAAAGAAACCTTCAGATCAAACCGAAAGGGGTTCGGATTATATTTTCTAATCGTATTTGTATATTTCTTTTTACGGTCAGCTTGTCATCCACGTACAATCGAACAGAGAGTCCATTAATTATTTCCCTTCGACTTGTTTCAGGGGGAGCATCTCTGAAGCCATGCCGGCTGACGAGTTCGCTGGAAATCGAAACAGAAGCAAACCAAGACTGCAACCACCTTAACGAACCGCTATTATCACTGGCAAGGTCATCGGGCAGATCTAATCATGCTCACGCCGACCATGCTTCCTGTGCACTCGTTCCTCTTTCTTAACGACGTCAACCAGAAGATCGGGTGCTAAGAAATTCGAAATCGAGTTGATTGAAAATCTCAAGGAATATTAAAAAAAATACGAATAAACAATTTGATATAGAAATCATCCATTTTGGGCAAAGAAAAGAAACAATCAGAAAAAGGAATAACCACAGAAGCTCTGAATTTCATTGCTTCCTAATGGTACTTCCTTGGATATTTTTACATTCTGGAGGCGTGAACGAACTCTGAAAAACAGAAACGACTTCTATCGGATGATCGAAAGAACTACCTGGACACTGAGTATAATTATTCACACGTGCGGATGCCATTTCCGGCATGTTTCTCCATGAAGAAGGTCAGCTTCAGTTTTTGCCACTTGTAGATAGAAGTTGAAGTGGCGGACGTCTTAACGAGGTTGCTAGAATGTCAAAGAAATAGATGAGGGAAATATTATGAAGATATATTTATGAATATCTAATTGAGCATTTAATTAAGAACTTAATCGAAAGACCAAAATAAGTTGGTTCTTGAGACCAAGTACCTATCTAAGTATAATAGTCTTTTGTACTTACGGTTTAGTAAGAGGACTCGAGTAAAACGATTACTCGTTAAAAGGAACAATAGAATAATCATGCCTCCGCAGACGGTGGTCTCTGCTTTCATGCCTCATCGCGGAGAATCTCAGCGAAAAAAGTGTCCCGAAGCGTGAGCTGAAAGGTGGCTATCTAGGCTGCCTAGTGAATGCCGTCGCCATGGTGGAGCTGGCGTGTAGCAACTCCCTAAGTCCAGGAACCTAATCCTGCGTCAGAAAGACAAAATTCGCTACGGAGAAAAGTAAACAAAAATATATATATAGGGAAGAAGCGACAAAGATTAAAGATCGTTAAGAATTACAGGTAATTTAATGATAAAAGGGAGAAAGAATTGTGTAAAAATTCTACTGGAAAAGAAAAGAAAGATTAAGCCTCCAACGAGAAAGACGTGCTCAGAAGCGAGTCCTGCGTAGCGCCATGTAGAGGAGCAGGAAGAAGCGCAGTCTTCCTCAGGCATTCCAGCGTCGAGTAATGCTGAAGCATATCCTGACGGGGCAACCGTCGTCAGCGGGCTCCAGGCACCAGCACAATGACTACCAGGCGAGCTCGGGCTCGTTGCACGGCGGCCACCACCACCACCATCATTCTGGTCACCAATAGGATCAACAGCAACACCATCATTACAACCAAAACAGCAACGTTCGTGGAACGACAGGGGGCAGCCAAGGACGGGGAATCGACGTTTACGACTCGGTGGTCCATCAAAGAGCCAACGTGCATCAGGCTGCCACCACGCCATCTTCCACTCACAGACACCCTTTGAATCATTCTCAGTTGAGCGTGAACAATCTTTCTCAACGATTGAATCACTCGCACGCTCTTAATCTGTCCACGTTGTCCACGTCGAAGCATTCTGTGAACAGCGTCAGTCCTGTTGCCGGTGGGAATAACAATAACAATAATAATAATCTGTCGACTACATTGGGGGTGATATCCCCGGCGCCGCTGCACCAGGACAGCAGACCTAAAGCGAATGGAGGCTTTGATATCTCGAGACTGTCCAGATTACCCAGTCAGGCGACATCTTCGCCTGCACCTGCTCTTCAGGGTACGACTACCGGGGGATAGTTAACCGGTCCCGGTTCCACGGCGTACCCCTTGAACGCTTCCTGGTCGTCGTCCCTGTCAAGGAATCACAAGGATGTCAACCACGAGGTTGGCGCGAAAGAGACGTTGACCAGTTTGGGTTTATTGTGTCTAGTGTCGTTGTTACTGGCGCTACTCTCGTTGATCTTCTTGCTGAAGATCTCACCGTTAACGGTGACGCCGAGTAGCCTGATCAGCCCGGAAGAGTATACGATTGTCTACGAGGTGACGTTAGCACTGTGCGCACTCGCCCTCTCCCTAAATCTCTGCTGTCTCCTCATGTGCGCTATACAGTTCCTCTTCACTGTGAAACTCGTCAATACTTCGTATCAAGGACATTGGTGAGTTGAGTTTTCGTTTTATGCTACGCTGGGTAAATCTGTGATTTATAACGCTTTAAATACTTTTGTACATAATCCGTACTTTACTTAACCCGAAGGTCGAACAAGGTGTGAAAAATATATACGTTTAAAGTTTGTATCCTTAAGATACTGTTATCTTTGAAAATCCGGAAGTCAAACAAAATACACAAAGAGAAACTTCTAAAAGTGCAAATAAACGTTGAGATACAAATATCCTTTAATCCGAACTATACATATGATGGAAAGAGGACTCTCATAGTCATCGACATTTTCCCTCCTAAATGTCAACAGCATCCATATTTACATTGTTGCTGTTGTACATGTAACTTTTCAAACTTACTTAGGTATTGATAAAGAAAAGAAAAATAAGCATTTTCCTGGTAGCTGGGAATTCGCGGGATTCGCGGTCGAACGATGATTACCATTAATTTCTATAATCTGGCGACGCTATCCTCAATCATTATCCTTGTGCCGGAATATAAGTTCTCATTCGTCCATGCGTGGCCTATCTGTGTGCGTCTGGAACAAACGCAGTGTCCCGTATCCCGTGCGATATATCAGAGGCCTGTCTAGTGTTTCTTCTCACGCGGCCTGGAGGACGAAACGCAAAAATTCACATCCTGTACTTGACGTGCAAGCGTTCACCGACCACGTGTCCCGTTTTTACTGATCAAACACGTGTCTGCAATCACAATACGATACTGTGTGGTGAGATGTATCCGTAAATGCGTATGTTTCGTGACGCGAACCTTGAAAATGAAAATTACACTTTCGTTTATTCCTCGAGCGTCGTGCACGCAGGAAATCGTATAATAATTTTATTAGTAAGATTTTTTTTATATAGACTACGCTATATTAATTTGTGACCAAGCTGAAAGATCGTGACACGCCCTTTGTGTAGAAATTGCAATATTCTCCGTTTTACCTAGTAATTCTCCCAGCAAATTCAGCACGCACGTTCGCGAAAAATATTATCGAATACACACAGTGCAGTGCAGATCAAGTTACAAAGGGAATATAGATATGCTCGCCTCCCGTGACACGCAACTCGAAAGCGAAAATAAGGCTCGTTAAAGACGATACATAATCCTCGAGATGGGATCTGTGGTTTCTGCTCGGAAGTTCCCTTATCGTTGGTCAATCGGATTTCTTTTTTATCTTTTTCTTTGCCGACCGAGACAAAGTAAGCATCGCCGACTCTAATTACTAGCGAATGGAAACGCGCGTTAAGTTATGCAGATTGGCCGAAATCGTCGGCCAAATCACTGTGTGTTACGTCGCGTAACACTCTACCTAGCCGAGGCCACACACCGCGGGCAAGATGGCAACCAGATGTCTTCGGATACTCACTGCGTACCCTCAACAGTCTCAAGTACCTTCCATAAATCTCATAGATTTCCTAGTAAAGGTCCTTCAAACCAAACAAACGTCTGTTTCCGAAGAATTTCCAAAGACTATTGTCTACCACGGCGTGACAAGGGAAAGTTAGTTTTTCTCACGTACGCTGCAACTTTCCTCCCACTAACCACTTTCTCTCGAGGGCGGTTAAGACCCTTCGTGTGACCAATTAACAACGAAGCCTATTCCCTCACTCTCCTAACTAAAATCGTCACCAACAAATCCGATGGTCCCGTGCGCTAGACACACCCATCCTTAGCTTTCCTCCGAGACAGCATCGTCTCCCAAGACAGTACTGATTTTACATCCTTCGAACGGTCAACATCCTGCAACCGGGTATACACACCCATAGATCAGTCACTCACTCATCTCGTACATACGCACCAGCGTAACTGTCTTCGTTATAAGTTGTTGGAATAAACGGTGAAATATAACTTACTCTGCTGTGTCATATTCATTTAACCACCTCTGTTATCTTAACCGAAACAGGGGAACGACTACTTCGCGGCGTCGATTCACCGAATCGTAGCGAGAATTTACGCCTCTCGCTGACGCGTTTTCCTCGCTACCGCGTCTCTCCGCGAACGGTCGTAACACTGTGATTACCCTCAACGGACACGCCGTTTTAAGTTTTCTCTTCGGTTCTTTAATTCCGTCCTTTTTCTTTCGCTCAGTTTTTTGGCCAGTGGCGGGTCTTTTATCGCGTGGCGAGTTTGATTCGCGTGGGAAAATGTCGTGTGCTCTTCGGCAGATAGAAAGATCATTGTTTCTTAAAGCATCCAGACGTTGTGCGTGATTGGCATATTAAAGTTTCTTGCGAATGTTACCGTGTGACCATGTCTCCCTTGTGACCGCAATTGTGCGACGATGTTTTCCTGCAAATGTTACCATCTAACAAGTTTTTCCAACGAATATTACTGTTCGATCAGGTTTTACTCGAATCTTGTTCTTCCCTTGATAGGGTCCTTTCCTTATATAGAGTGTCCCAGGATTTCGCAGTCAAATCTATGCCACTATATTCCACTGACTATTTTAATGTACCAAACTACGAAGATGCGGCTGATATTGTGCGTGTTGCGTTATTCCACAACTAGGCTTGATTGGCAGGCCGTTGGAACGAGATTTGTTCAAGCTGTTCGAAATGTTGGAGAACGAGCCGTTAACATTGTAATGTATGCAACTACAGAGACGTATCGTAACTTTTGTTTCGAGAACAAATAACAGAGAAGAAGAGAATAATGAAGGTTGGACACGGACGAAATTAGCTGTCGATCTTGAAACTCGTGCACTGCGATTTCAGATAATCAAATTAGCATAGAATGAGATTTGGGAACGGGCAGAGTATATTCCGGAGTTTGGATATATATATATTTAGATTAAAGATTGGTTCTTTGCGAGAAACGTTTTTAAGCAACATATGAAATTCTTCGTCTATTTATAGTATATTTCATTTTACTATAGTGGGAGCAGTATTCTATAAATCGGTTTATAAGAGTGCGAATTTATTATCTTAAGGCTAGCCTTGCTAAACCCGGTCAAATGACCGGTTTCAAAATTTAATTTGAAATTGTGCGTTCGTCGTTGTTTCTTTTCTTCCTCCAACTTTATGTAAATTCTTATATTATCCGACTAATCAATTTCTCAATTTTTGTTAACGTAAGAATCTACATAAAGTTAGAAGAAGAGAAGAAACAACAATGACTGTACAATTCTAAATTAAATGTTGAAACACGGCCTTTTGACCAGGCCTGGTAGAGTTAGTGTTAAATCATGCTTTGTAATTATTTATTTTGGCTGGTGGTAAGCAACGGTAACGCAAACACTGATCGAAGTAGACAGGTGTTCGTTAGACAGGTATTCAGGCCCCAGAATTTCCAGGTCACCGATTGGGGCCCCTGTTGTAAATTTCTGGTGATTCGCCCAACTATTGGTTAACTAAGAGTAAAGAGAAGAGGACAGTTTACATCTGAGCTACTGCTTCGATTAACCACATCTGGCAGAATGGCCTTTAGGGAAGAAAGTGTACCGTTTTCTGTGGTCGACCATCCTTTGTTTTCTTTTCTGAACAATAGATCTAGCTTGGACATTGATAACTAGCGGTTTATCGATCGTTCGATGACACAGGACACAGCCATTCTTTATGCTACGTTATCACCACGACTAACTTTTACAGCTGTCTGCCAAGTTAATATTACCGGTTGTGTCACACTATCGCAGTGTGCCCAGAAGAGATAACCGGAGGACGATTAAAATTGCAACGTCACCGGACGCTTCTCGTTTGCCTTCTTTCTCTCTTTTCCTCGTCCTTTCGCTCAACGGTTGTTTCCCCTGCTTTGCATCCGGGGCTTCCAGACAATTCAAGATTCTGCTGAATTGGAATGCTCGATTTTCTCCTAGAGAGCTGTTTAGCTAGAAGGAATAGTCCGAGTGTCGACGGGTATGCGAAGAACTATCTTCTTGTGCTCTTAACCACTTAACTACGTTCGACGTGTTTATTCGTTATTGCTTGATTTTACCTGCTCACCCCATAGAGGCATTTTTGAAATTAAACTTTAAAAAGTTAAAAATTAATTGTTTCCAAAATGTTTTCAAATACTCCGAAGATCGTTGGATATTTTCGTGTTAAAATTATTAACAAAGTAAAATGTACACAGCTGTATCCGTATTATTAATAATTAATTATCCTACGATATTTTCCGGGTTACTCGCGCTCCTGAAAAATTTCTACCATAGACCTCCCCCATATGTAAGGAAATAAACTTCGCAGTTAACAAATTAATTGTTTCCAAAATGTTTTCAAATACCCCGAAGATCACTGGATATTTTCGTGTTAAAATTACAAAGTAAAATATGCACAGCTGTATCCGTATTATTAATAATGGAGGCTGACTCCTACGATATTTTTCTACCATAAAAATGTCTACCATAGACCTCCCCCAAATGTAAGGAAATAAACTTCGCAGTTAACAAATTAATTGTTTCCAAAATGTTTTCAAGTACTCCGAAGATCGTTGGATATTTTCGTGTTAAAATTAATAACAAAGTAAAATATACACAGCTGTATCCGTATTATTAACAATTAATTATCCTACGATATTTTTCCGGGTTACTCGCGCTCCTGAAAAATTTCTACCATGGACCTCTCCCCCATATGTAAGGAAATAAACTCCGCAGTTAACAAATTAATTGTTTCCAAAATGTTTTCAAATACTCCGAAGATTACCGGATATTTTCGTGTTAAAATTACAAAGTAAAAGATGCACGGCTGTATCCGTATTATTAATAATGGAGGCTGACTCCTACGATATTTTTCTACCATAAAAATTTCTACCATAGACCTCCCTCAAATGTAAGGAACTGCGGCATAAGTTCCCTAATAAACAATAGGAATTTCTGTTGTAAACTACAAATTACAAATTACGAAACCTTCCGCTCTAAATTAACTAAAGATCACCAACAATTCTCCTTCGTTCTGAAACTAATTCTCCGACAATGGTGTTCCCTATGAATGAGTCAACTGGCAACGAAAGACCAAAAGCAAAAGGGTTCTCGGTCAGTGTCTCTGGTGCACGCCAGCTAGGAAGCCTCAGCCGAAGGTCGTCCGGCTGAAGATAACTGCGAAGTCTGCAAAGTGGCATTGTTAGCGAAGGAGACGGAGCCCTGGGGTGTGCAGACGTGCTCCGAAAGAAGCACGAACTTTAATGGTGGGTCCCAGTAGTAGACGGCCGTTCCTCTTCGCTTGCTCATTGTCACTCGAAGCTCGGTGCCCGTCCCTCCTTCTGTACCACGCTACCGAGTCTGAGACGCGAGGATGAAAGAAAAAAAAGCCGAAGTATGACACAGGTCCAACGACGACACCAACGACGACATCAACGACGGCGACGACGATCACAGAGACACGAGAAGAATGAAAGACAAGCGGCGCTGCTAAGTGCCGGCTCATTACTTAAATGGTCCGTGATAAGGGATCTCTGGTGCTGCTGGCGCGAACACGCTGAACAACAGACTTTTCGAATAAAGCCACTTTTGGACAAAGTAGTTGCTGGCTCACGAAGTTTTCTTCTTTCGTTGTTAGATGGCGCGATCCTAAAGTAGGCGCGCATTTTTCTTCGCGATCTCACGTTTCGATCGCGGATTTCGACTTATTGGGGAAACAGGTTAATTGGATTATTACTGGAGAGACGTGGATGGATGAACGTTTTCATCGTTTCGTTCAATGACGGGTGAAACGCGTGAAAAGAGTTCATAAGGTTTAAGCTAGGTGAGAAAATACAGCTTTGAATTTCCTATAAATGAGAGTTTAACAACGACGTGTCAAACACGACGCATGGAGCATTTGTACTAAATTTCTTATTAAATCTTGTTAATTCACTAGCTAAAAAACCAACTATTACATCGAACATGATAGGACCAATAAAAATAAATAAATCGATACGAAGAATACGAAACGTAGATTCTTATGAATATGTGCGTTTCTTTAGGTGTATCGCTCCTCCAAACGACAATTCGCCGAAACACACATCAACTTTAACCAATGTATGAGAAATCGTCTCTAGCACGTTTTTATGCCAAGATGAACGCTACTGTGACCCCGAACGAACCGTGAAACTGAACGATTCGATCTGTCATTGAAAACGCCCATCGGTCGCGAAAGTCTTGTTCGTTTTTCATCGACAGCCCGGTTTAACGTTACACGCGTGTCTGGTTTCTGTTCACGGGCGGTTCTTCGTGCGTCAGAGCGTCCGAGCATACGCGTGCACCCGTTCGTCTTTCCACCAGAAAGAGAGAAGAGGGCTTCTCTGTCGTGGCTGTTGGCATTCCACGCCTTCGAATCCGGCATTTCAAATTTTTTCACCGACACAGGGCACTACGGAACGGGAATAAATTTGGCGGGCCGTGACTGCGCCTTAATATCCCAACAAGCAGACAGAAAAATAGAGAAAGAAACGGGCACTCTCGTATCTCAATGCTTGTAATTTATTTTTCGATTAATTCCCAATCACCAGCCGATAATTTTGATGTTTCCAGCTGATGATAAATCGAAAAAGTGAATAGAGGACTTCCAGTAGAATTTGCGTGATTCATTCTTGGCGTTGATTGGCGTGAATTGTTCGTCAAGACGTTATTTTTCCAAGGGTATAAAAATCTGTCAGTTAGGTGGAAACTATCAATTTGTATACGAAAGATACGATCGTATTTGAAGATTGTATCGTAGTCATCTGATTTATCGTGCAAATTTTGCACGTGACGCTCTATATTAAGTTTGTTGTAGCATTAATTAATCACAGAATGTTACAAGAAAACAAATTTGGTTTGGCAAATATAATAGCCGATGTTATGTAGATATGTGTGGCGGATCGGTATCAATAGGACGCCGACAGGTCGAGCCGCGGGTACCAACCGCCAACACTAGAGGGCTACGACGACAACGAGTCTGTCTGTCTAACTCGCTAGTGGTCGAATATACGAGCGATGATATAAATACCGCACCTAGCGAGACTCGCTCTACGTCTAAGGCAGGGACTACCGAGCATAGCCTTACTGACGAGTCCACCGGTAGTCCCGGGACGAAACGCTCTCTCTCTCTCTTTTCATCCGCCTCATTGGTGACCACCGACGACGAACACGCACCTCTGGAGAAGGAGTCAGAAGGAGCCAGCCGCCTCGTCCCCCCCATGACGATCAGCCTTCCATCATCGACGACGGGCCATTCCCTCTATCTTGTATCGCGCTATATGGCTTCGAGGTCACGCTATAGCGCTAGGGGGAGGCTGTGTGGCGAATCGATATCAACAGGACGCTCACTGGACGAGGCATCAACGCGGCGCAACACCTCCCGGGCGATCCGCGGGTACCAACCGCCAACACCAGAGGGCTACGACGACAACGAGTCTATCTGTTTAACTCGCTAGCGGTCGAATATACGAGCGATTGATACAAATACCGCACCTAGCGAGACTCCCTCTACGTCTAAGGCAGGGACTACCGGGCATAGCCTTACTGACGAGTCCACCGGTAGTCCCGGGACGAAACGCTCTCTCTCTCTCTTTTCTTCCGTCACATATGTAATGTTCGAATTTGTAAACTATTAACTTTTTCGACAAGGAGGTATAAGGAACAAGTTAAAGTAGACGTCATGTTATGAATCATCTGCGAGATATAAAAGACTTCTTTTATGAGGGCTCAACACCTCGTGAAGTCAGATTTTATTTATAACATACTTTACGATTTTGATTTATTTGTTTGAGGTGGTATGTCGTGATAGGGTCGGAAGGAAAACTCAGATTTCTTGAACGATAAATGTTTATTCACTCTAATGTCAATAAGTACACTTGATACAGGATTCGCGATTGTATTCGGTTCGCGAATGCGCGGTTATAAGATAGAGCTTGGAGCGTCATGGCGTATAAATACGTATGGTGATGTTTCGAGCTCGCGGAACACGAAGGTTTTCTTCTCGCCCTGTCGCGTAATCGGGTGAGGACTGATTTTCTCTATTCGCTCCTTTAAACGGTTCGCGAATTCCGAGTTGGCCTGTTGCTTCGTTGGTACGAAGAATTCTGTCGGCAATCGTATGCCAGTACCGTAAACCATTTCGACTACCGTTGCGTTCAGGTCCTCCTTGATAGCGGTTTTTATGCCTAATAAAGCAATTGGTAGGACTTATACCCAGTTGCTCGTATTGTGACATTTTATTGCTGCTTTTAATTGTCGATGTAGACGCTCTACCATTCCGTTGGATGCGGGGTGATAGGCTGTTGTGCGTAAATGCTTAATGCCGAGCAACCGGCATAGTTCATTGAATAGGTTTGATTCGGACTGGCGTCCTTGATCAGTCGTTATTTTTGAAGGTACGCCGAAACGAGCTATCTATGTAGAGAGGAGGGCCGAGGCAACGGTTGTCGCTATATTGTGAAGTTTCTGCCTTCTAAGGCGTGTCGAAAATGTTTGACTGCGGTGTATATCGCGAGTAGTTCGCGATCGTACGCGCTATATTTTTGCTGAGCGGGGGTCAAAGATTTCGTTGCGAATCCTAGCGGTTGTAATTGGTTATTCGCGCGTTGTTGTAATACTGCCCCCATTGCGTAGTCGGACGCATCTACCGTGAGGCTGATAGGCGCACCTGGTATCGGATGCGCCAGCATCGTGGCGTCCACGAGTGCACGTTGCGATTCGCGAAAGCTGTTTTCCTACTGCTCCGACCACTCGATGGGCGCGTTGCCCTTTTTCGCGCCTTTTAACAGGTCGTTGAGCGGCTTAAGTGTTTTTGCGGCCCCCGGTATGAAACGTCGGTAGAAGTTTATCATACCGAGGTACCTACGTAGTTGCTTGGCGTTCGCGGGCTTCGACAATTTTACAATCGCTTCGACATTTTCGGGCGGCGGCTTAATTCCGTCGGGGTTTACCGAGTATCCGAGGAATGTGATTTCGTGCACGCCGAATTCGCATTTCGTGGGGTTTATCACAACGCCGTAATTATTGAGACGGTTGAGCAAGATTTTCAGATGTTCGCGATGTTGGTTTTTGTCGTCCGAGGCTATGAGAAAATCATCGATGTACGCGTAGACGATATCGAGCCCGCGTATGATTTCGTCGACGAACCGCTGACATGTTCCGAAGTCCAAATATCATATTTGTTGTTTCGAGAAGTCCGGTAGGCGTAGTTATCGCGATTTTTTCAATGTCCTCGGACGCAATCGGAATTTGGTGGTAAGCGCGGACTAGATCGATTTTTGAAAAGATTCGCTTACCATGCAGATGTTGCGCGAAGTCTTCGATATGTGGCGGTGAGTATCTGTCGGGTACGGTGCGGGCGTTCAACGCAAGGTAGTCGCCACATGGTCGCAGGTTTCCGGCCTTTTTCGGCACTACGTGCAGGGGTGATGCCCACGGGCTTTTCGGTGGTCGCATCACGCCTTGCTCGATCATGTGTTCGAATTCCGCTTTTACCTCTTTAAGTCGATCAGGTGCAAGCCGACGCGGTTTGCTGTAGACTGGTGGACCAGGTGTAGTTTCGATGTGGTGTAGCATACCGTGTCGAATTCTCTCTTTTCCGAAGATCGGTGGGCGGGTGAGGACCGGGAATTCTGCCAGGAGTTGGTGGTATGGTGATTCGCCGATGACGGTCTTGTCGGACGCTTCGTCTGTTGTGGCGGTGTATCCCCTTGATGACGTCTGTGTTATCGTATCCATAAGCCTTTTGTTTCGCGGGTCCACGAGCAACCCGTAGTGGCTTAGAAAATCCATGCCGATGATGGGTGTTTTGACGTCGGCTACGGTAAAATCCCACTTAAATGCTCTGCGTAGGGACAGGTTTAGGTAGGGACAGGTTGGCCGCGAACAGCTCGTACTCGCTTCTGTTCACGTGTCCGTGTAGCTTGTTGCGCGGGTATACGCAAACATCTGTGCCGGTGTCGATGAGGTAGGAGATCCGCGAGTTCTTGTCCGTTATGAATATGCGGCGAGATGCCAAACCGTCGTCGTTTGCCGCTTTTACGGACGGCTGGTCCGGTTTCCCGAGTTCCAGGAGCAAGGGGGTGTGCACTTTCTCGCGCTTTCTCGGAACTGTGTGTGATAGTAACACAGCCCGTCTTGCCGCAGCGTATCGCGAGGGCGCGAACGGCGGCGGGATCGTGTACGCGAGCGTGATTGTACTCGTGCCCTACGGTGTTCATTGCTTCTTTGCTCGGCTACTAGCGCTCGCATCTCGCGCATATGGGCGTCCATTCGCGCTACCCGCTCGGTGACCAAGTTGGCGAAGGCTGCCATGGCGTCGCCTATTCCGCTATTCTGGCCAGGTGGGAGGGTTATCGCAGGCAGTCGGCGATCTGCCCTGATTCCAGGGTGGCTTCGTAAATGTTATCGGCAATTTGTATGCGGGAGTCCGGATCGTTGTTCTGTACAGAGGCTAGGATGCTCCGTATGCGCTGTGGAAGTCGACCTTCCCAGACGGTGAAAATGACATCGTCTGCTAACGAATTGGTGGCTAGGCTTTTGAGATCACGGTAAAACTGAGAGGGCTTCCTGTCCCCCATTTGCTCGTTCTCGATTACCTGTCGGAGTCTCTTGGCGTACGACTCTCCCAATCGCTTGATGAGCTCCTTTTTGACGTACTCGTAACGCTCTGTCGCCGGTGCGGCGTCGAATACGTCTCGAATTAATCTCGCGTGCGACTTGTCGAGATTCGCGATGACGACCTGGTATTGTTCTTGGTCACTAGTGATCCGGGCAGTTTCGAACTGCACTTCCAGCATCTTGAACCACAAGTCGACGTCGTCAGACCAGAACGGTGGCACGCGGAGAATGGCGCTAATCGAGTCTGCGTTGTCCCCGCCGGCCTTCGTACGTGCGGAGTGGGCGTTATTGGTCATTTAGAACTGATTTAGATTCATTGTGTTACGTTTCACGAGCACTCGGGGATAATCACGTCGGGGTCACCAATTTGAGGTGGTATGTCGTGATAGGGTCGGAAGGAAAACTCAGATTTCTTGAACGATAAATGTTTATTCACTCTAATGTCAATGAGTACACTTGATGCAGGATTCGCGATTGTATTCGGTTCGCGAATGCGCGGTTATAAGATAGAGCTTGGATAGCTACGATTCGAGATACGCTGCGAGTGCGGACAATGATTGCACGAGATGTCGAGAGCTTAGATAATTATTCGGCTCGAACCGTGTAAGTATAACGATCGTGATATACTGCGGTAACTCGCGGTAATAGACTGACATTTTTGTCGCGATGCTGCTGCGGAGGAAGACTCGTTGGGATGTGTCTAAGGATGCGAGGGCATCGGATTCGTTGAGAAAAGCTTTGGTTCGGAAAGTGAGGGAAATGTACGTTAATGTTTATTGGCTAATTCGTGTTGGTCGTTGGAAAAGGATGCTAGCTGCCCTTGAGAGGGTGTTGCTAGCGGGCAGCGTCGTACGTGAGAGATAGCAGATTTCTCGTGTGTCCCCGTGGTAGGTGGTCGACTTCGAGACTGATAAACAAAGACTGTTTGTCTCTTTGGAGGACCTTAGCTAAAATAAATCCTAAGATTTATAGCGGTCCTTAGGCTAGCTGGGAATATTCGATACGAATGTATCGACATCTGGCAATCATCTTGTCCGCAGGTATAGGGTCTTTGTGTCGTGCGTCACGCGACGTAAACTGTTGGGAAGTTTACTGTCAAGTGCCGCCACATGTTCAAGGAAAATGTATCTGCAGCCGGTTATAGCGGTATTTACGTTACGGATGATCTATGGGAAGATTCACACGAACAAACCTTTATGGACTAACCAAATTTATTTTGTTATTAAAAGCGATCTACAGAACCGATCGACGACTGGTGTTCAATTTAAAAATTGCTTCTCTATAAAAGCAAGAAATCTAATTTACATCGTGTTCTTCATCTGTCGCCTCCATATACATCCTGGTGGCAATAAAATTCTGAATTTACGAGAAATCCGTATTTCGACATAAGCTTATCGATGTTACCGACTGGACAAAGCCTTCGAGAGTTTAAATTAACCGATCGACCCTTCGTTGAAAGGACGAGCAAGTGCCAGGAAACTATCGCGGGAACGCTCGTAAAAGCGCGCAATGGTTCGGCGTGGTAACCTAGGAAGAGGAACAGGTGCGACTGAATCGTAACGGTTGTCGTGGCCCCTTTCAAACGATCCGTGGCCACCCTTCAGTTTCGGCGTCATTAACCCTTCCCTTCTTTCTTCTTGGTTCACTTAGAAACGAAGAAAATTCCGGAGGTAGTTTGCTCTTAGCAGCTGCCATTTTTTTTTCTTTGTTTAGTCGACACGAAGCATTTTGGAGAATTTCTGTGATTGCTTCGCGAAGGTACAGAGAATAAGAAAAAGCGCTCTTTGTTCGTTGACGACTTTCTGTCAATTAGAAATAAGAGTAAACGGCATAACAGTTTTCTTCTTTGCCACTGTATACGTAATTTTTGTTAGACTTTAACAACTCTTATTTTTCGTGAGCAAATACTGTCGAGTGGTTATACACTGTATATGTGAAGCTTCGTTTTCTTCGCGCGAAATATCCATGTTGTTCTTTCTATACTTGTGTTCATATATCATGACGTTCAGCCTACACGTGCCCGAGAATGTAATGTGACAGATAATTGGGTTCGAGCTGTAAATCTTTCATTTGCAGCATGACGCGAATCTAACAATACTTCTTTCCTTGTTCAGATCATGAATATTTTTGTCGCGTGCAGGTAGAATCATATGTCTAGAGTATCCACGGGTTTCGTGTTTACTTATTTCTTTAACTAACTTCGGTTTTAACCAACTTCCTATTAACCAGCAAATTAATCAAATACTTTCAGAATCAATGACAAGAATATACCGAAAAGTGTCGAAAGAATTTTAAAGGTACAATCATTTTCCTAAAAGTTATCTTGAGACGTATTGTATCGTTAGTCTCATAGAGTTAAGCACTTTTCTCTAGAATAATACTCGAACACAGCTGTAGCTTTCTATAAATTTCCTCGATATTCGATTGAATTTCCCGAGATCGTTTCCAATGACGAGATCGCAGCAGTTGTTACGAAGAATATCGGAAGAGCGAAGAACGCGTATGTGTGTCTGATCCATCATTCACGATAGTCTCTACGGTCCATGCGTATGATTCATCATCTGCGTAACCGTTTTACAATCCTCACCGTGGAAATGCCGATCCGCGATGCTATTCTCGCGCGCACTCGACCGCTTAAGAGTGTCGTGTAAAATTAAGGTAAAAAGTAAGGAACTTGTTAATTTCCGACAAGGAGATAAAGTTTTTTTTATTTTTTACTCAATTTATACAATTTTTTCGGTTCGCGATGATACACTTTCGATATTTGGATTAGTTAAGAATTTTTTTATTAGACTGACTGGATGATTTTGAAGGGAGCATTTATATTCTTCCATTCGTTGGAGTGGGAGAAGGTTTTGTTTATACTTAGTGTAAAATTCGGAGAACGGCTGGAGTGATCGAATGCCACTCAGGCGGCTGAGAACGGGTGCTGACCGGACGGTCACACGCGATAAGGCGTTCGGAATTTCGGTTTGTTATATACAGTTGCTCGAATTACGTCTGTGACATTCCCCCCCTTCTTAGATTGAACTTGATCCCTCAAGTTTTCTTCAGAAGACTTTTGTGGAATCGGACTTGACGTGGCTTGAAAATTACAGCTGATTCCTCCTCTTCATCTGAGTGGTATGTGTTGGTTGGAATATAGATGTTGGGTGTTGAGCCCAGGGTGAGTGGTACTGGTGGGGCTGTCGCATTTTGGCTGTTGATTACAGTTTCATTTCGGCAGCAAAATAAATTGATACATAATTTGTTCGGTATACATTTCCTGATGCATTTGAATACCCCTATTTTGTTTAATCCATATATACCTAGTATGCCTAATGCTATGTACCCTAATATCTGGAGCGTGGTTAGTCCCCAATACTGTATATTTTTAATTCTGTGTTCGAAATTAAGAGTTTCTATCTCGTCGCCTATTTTATCGATCGTTGTTTTATAGCCTTGTAAATTATCTATTATTTTCGGTGCTCGCTCGAGTTTATCTAATAGATGAGTGAAACTGTCGTTTGTTTTGAGCGCTAGGGTTTTTGTTTTGATTTCGTATTTGACTTCGTTTGTTGTTTCGCCCTTACGCGTGTGTTCGTCTTTGTAGAATATATCGCAAGAAGTGTTGGCTCTTATGATGGAAGGCTTGTCAAGTTTTTGTAAGGTATGTTTCGTTTGGCAAATTGTGTCTATTTCTATCGGATTTGCTGGTATCGCAATGTAACAGTTGCTAGTTTTGAGCGGTATAAAGCTAATGTCTTCAATCTTAAGTACAGTTATTTGACAATGTTCAATGTGTGGTTTGAAATTTATTATTTCGCTGCGACAATCGGTTCTTGAATTTCTGTCATGGATTGGTAGTGTTTGTTTGCATATAGTGGTTCCGGCTCGATTTTTACAAAGTTTGTTGAAATACTCGATATCAGCGTTTATAAATGAAAGACCTGAAGTTAAATATATCTGATGTTCGACTACTGGAGCCAAAAATACTCCATTTCTTTTACTCGGGATAGGATATACTTGTAATATGTTCCATTCTGTGTTAGAGACTAAAGGTACTATGATTTTGAAAAATATTTTGTCATCTATTGTGAAGATTTTAAGATCACTGATGTCGAGTATGAATTGAAAATGTTCGGTTTTGGCAGAAATCGCGGTGTTGTACATCTGGCTACCTATTGCCTTGACGTAATTTTCTATGAATTCATTGGGGTCAAGTATTTGTGGACTAATTATTCCTTGTTTGCCTAATATCATGACGTTAAGTATTTCATCTAATTGGAAGTGTAAAGTTTGCATCGCGGTGTGGACTTTCATGATCATCTTAAGCATAGATCTATCGATATTTGCCTGCTGTTGTAATTTTAATATATCACTATATGATCTCTCTAAGTGGTTTAGGTTTTCTGAGTTTACAATTTTTCTAATAAGTGCTGTTTGATTAGCTATTATGGTCTTGATTTTATTATTATCATCGAATAGTTTGTCCATATTTTTGTTTATGAGCGTAAGATCATCATCGTCGAGAGTCCCGAACAGACTTTTCGATACGGAACCTATGATGTTAAGCAAACCTCGTGTGCTCCGGGTATGTGTTAACGCTTTCAAGTGTTTTGCGAGTTGTTTTAGGTTATTGATGCGATTTTGTAATCCGCCTAACTCTTCGACGTATTGTTTGCTGATTGCACGTGAGTCTATTGTTAATTTATATGATTCTATTGCGCTTATCTGTTCGTATATGTCGCTAGTGTCTAATTCTACTATTACATTGGCAGTGTCGCTGTATAAATATCCTTTTCCTATGTTTTCTACGAATACAGAGTTTCCTTCTAATGGTGTAATATTTATTTGCGCGGATACTATTCCGGCAAAGAGGAGCGTCGACCTGGAAAGTAAGGTTTTAAACGATTACCGTGTATCTTTTTGTCTTGAATCAGATAGTATGGAGTACATACTTTATCAATCATGTACGGTCCTAACCATTCCACATCAAGTTTATGCCTTTTATGATCGTTATGTATTAAAACAGAGTCTCCTTCTTTGAAAACTGATTGAGGTTTTATAATTTTACGTTTTTGATCGCGCTGATATCGCTGTTTACTTTTGATCAATGTTTCGCGAGCGTGTCGGAGTCTAGAGTCCCATTCCTTTTTGCGGAACGTGACTTCGTCTGCGTATGTGCGTTGGGGATTCTTGGATATTGTGGAGGGAAGATTGGCTTGGTGTCCGAATGTGAGTTCGAATGGCGTGTAACCAGTAGAGTCGTGTATCATTGTGTTATATGCAAGGCATACAAAGTTAAGTTGATCGTCCCATTCTTCATCCGAATTTCGCTGTATCGATTTTAACATGTCTGTTATTACTGCGTGTGTCCGTTCTAACGATCCGTTACTTTGTGGGTGGAAGGATGTCGTTTTGATATGTTTGATTTTGAACGCGTCTTCGTACTGTTGCATTAAACTAGATATAAAATTCTGTCCGCGGTCAGTTAATATCTTTTTTGGAGCGGTAAAGATGTAAATGTAATGATTCAAGAGTGCGTTCCAAATTGTTTCCGTTTGCTGAGTTTTTAGTGGTACGAGTATTAAGTATTTTGTCAATTCGTCATGTATGGATAGAATGTACTGATTGCCTTTTTTCGTCTTTTTCAGTGGGCCTAATAAGTCCATAGCAATTTTATCGTTTGGTTCGAGGGGTGTGTCGGTGATACAAGGTTCTTCGCGCGGTCTGATACGTGTAGTTTTAGATGTTTGACAGGTGTCGCATGATTCTATCTGTTGTTGTATGCGTTTCATCAAATCTGGTACTCTGTGCCGTTCACGAATGCGGTCGTATGTCTTTTGTATACCGGGGTGTCCTACTAAATCGTGATTTTCTTTCAATAATTCGTCTATTTCTTCGTCGCTATATGTTTGAATTGGTTCCCATGCAAAATTTAATTCTTTTACGGTGTCGTTCAGGAATAGTAAAATTTGTTTGATCGCGTTCTTTTCGGTCTCTGTGAAACTGTCGTCGCCTATACCTATCTTTTCGTTTATATGAATAATTTCGTTTAATTTGGTTAACCATTCGATTCTGTCGTAATTTCCTAGCTCTGTTTTGGATAATTGATAGAAAGATTTACGGTTCGGAGTCATTTTGAGAATTTTGGGTAACGCGTAGGTAGATTTTTCCCAATCGTGATATTTTTTATCGAGTTCTATGTTCAAATTTTCGCGTCGTCTGGTCAGAACATGTATTCTAGATATGCGTCGGCTGCAGTATTATCTTTTCCTTTCGTGTATTCTATGTCGTATTCGTATTCTTCTAGTTTTAATCGCCATCTCATCAAGCGTGATGAGGGGTCTTTGCAATTCTGTAACCATTTTAGTGCTTGGTGATCGGTTCGGATGAGGAATTTCCGTCCTAACAGATATTGTCGGAAGCGTTTCACGGCCCATACTATTGCTAAAAGTTCTTTTTCTGTAGTGGAATAATTTCGTTCCGGTGGGTTCAGAGTTCGCGAGATATAACAACATGGATGTCCGTCCTGTGATAAGATTGCACCTATACCTTCGTTACCAGCGTCAGTCGTTAATGTGAATGGTTTCGCAAAGTCTGGGAATTTTAGTACGGGTGATGAACAGAGTTTGTCTTTTAATGTCTGGAATGCTTCCTGGGTTTTATCTGTCCAATGAAATGGTGTCTCCTTTTTTGTAAGTTCGGTCAATGGTTTCGCGATCTTAGAAAAGTTTCTGATGAACTTACGGTAATAACCTGCTAGTCCTAAGAACGATTTAATGTCTGTGGGATTACGTGGCTGTTTGAAATTGCTAACGGCTTCTAATTTTTTGGGATTTGGCTTTACATCTTCGGCGGTTACTATATGTCCAAGATATTCTAATTCTGGTTTGAGAAATTCGCACTTGTCCGGCTGTATTTTGAGTCCGAGTTCGCGTAGGCGTTGCAATACTATCGCGAGGTTGCTATTGTGCTCTTCAATCGACTGTCCGAATATTATAATGTCGTCTACATATACGAAGCAATGTTTATTTATGAGTCCTCTTAGCACGGTATCCATCATGCGTTGAAATGTTGCAGGTGCATTCTTTAAACCGAATGGCATCCTACTGTAATGATAGTGTCCTTGTGGTGTGGAGAATGCTGTGTACTTTTTAGAGTCTATGTCCATCGGGATTTGGTGGAATCCGGAGGATAAATCGAGGGCTGAGAAGAATTTTGCGTTGCCTAGTTGGGATAGTATGTCGTATATGTCAGGTAATGGATATGCGTCCTGGTCAGTTAGTTCGTTTATTTTTCTGAAGTCTATTACAATTCGCCATTTCTGTTTCCCTGAGGCGTCTGCCTTTTTTGGTACTACCGAGACTGGTGAATTGTAAGGAGAATCAGATGGTTCTATAATGTTCTTTTGTAGCATTTCGTCCATTTGTCGTTTGATTTCTTCTTTATGGCATTCAGGCGGTCGGTAAGATTTTGTGTTAATGATTTTATTTTCTTTTAACGTTATTGTGTGTTTAGCAAGGTTAGTGCATGGTAATAAGTCGGTCTCTAGATTGAATACGTCGAGGTAGAACAGCAATATCTTTTCGATTGGTTCACGGAGGGTTTTCTCTATATGCCAAAGTCTAACTAAATCTTTAAACGTGGAGACTTGATCGTACGTATTTGAATTTTCGATAAAATTAGTCATTTTGGCTGGGCACTCACCACCATTGATAAAGCATATCGTTGTCGGTTTTCCTTCCAGGTAGACTGTTTTTGACACTGCTTGTTTTGGAGGTACGTCGTTTTCCTGTTGCAATAAAAGTATATTATTGTCAAGTTTTAATTGTTGATTCGAGAGTTCAAATTTGAATTTAGATAGGGCTGGCAAACCGAATATGCCGTCTTCTATAATTGGAAAGTTGTCTTCTACCACAAAAAATTCTAGAGTTTTGCCAAATAGTTTTATCAAAGCGTGTTCGTTGGTTTTAAATTTAGAGTGTCCCATCGAGAATTTCCGTTCTTTTGTTATTCTTGGTCGTAATACGCATCTTCGCTTGAGTATATTAATTCCTGCTCCGCTGTCAATGAGGAATTTATGTCGCTGTCCGTCGGATCGTAAAAGTACTGTGGGTAGTCTTCCTGTTGTGGCGTTAATTCGTAGGTCTGGTCTATTGGTTTCTCTATTTCTTCCTTGTGTGTCTCGAGATTGTGGACTGCTGGTGGTCTCGGAAATTGGCTGGGTGTTCGAAAATTTTTACATTGACTGGAGACATGTCCGATCTGGTTGCATTTGAAGCATTTTAATTGTGTCCTTTGGGCAAGTGGTATTTGTTGGGTTTGTCGGAAGCTTCTTGGCATTGGATTGGGTGTTGGAGTTGGTTTTTTAGTGATCAGATTAGGATTATTGGTTGTTAGTCGTTGCTGCTCAGGGAGTCGTAATCGTTCTATTGGTTTTGGTCGTCGATTTCGATCTTCCCTGAAGAATCGCTCGATGTCGGTGGCTTTCTTTTCGGCTTCAAGGATATTGTATGGTGGATTGGCGAGTAGTAATTGTCCTATTTCGCCTTTCAGGCCTCGGATAAAATCGATCACGGAGTCTTTTAAAATCCTGTCGTTCATAGCTCGTCTAGTAATTTCGTCACGGTATTCGTTCGTTATACTGTATTGTAACTTATTGAGTGCTCTGCGGAACCTGATGATATAACTTTGCACACTTTCGTCGTGACGCTGTCTCGTTTCGCGTAGCTGGTCTTGATGTTCTCTAACAGAGTCTTGGGTGGCTACGTTTCGTCTTAGGGCATCGTACAGGTGTCCGTATTCGTATATCGATATATTGCAGATGGCCATTGCGGCTTTACCCGTGATTTTCCCGATTTTAATCATTTTTAATAGTAACGTGGGTTCGCTACACATGGCTCGTAATTCGCGTACTTCGCGTATGAATTCTTCTACTCCGATATTGTCTTCGCCGTTTAATTGCGGAATACATACTATCGCGTCTTTGGCCCGTAAGCTCGGAGAGGCGAATTGCGGTGGACGGTCTTCGTAAGAGGGATGGTTGTCTTCTTCTGTTCGAATTGGAACGCATGGTGGGGAAGTTCTATCTCTCGCGGCAACAGATTCGTCCATAGTAATAAGGGAGCCTAGTTCTGTAGTAGCGTCGCGTCCTATTTTTATTTTAGAGATATTTTTGCCTAATAGTTCTATTTCCGCTGCACGCTTCTTATTTTCACTGTCGGCCGTCCGTTGTGTCTCTTCTACACGTTGCGCAAGAATTTCAATTTGTTTTTGAATTACGTCGAGTATGGCACGAATCGAATTGTCCGTACCTCCGTTTGTAGAAACGGTTTCAATAGTTTCGACTTTGTCTTTTCGTGATGTGGGCATGATTCTAATTGAGCTTATTGAGTCTGAACTACTGTTGCTATTTGGACTCGAAGCGCTTGAGAAACTGGGTTTTCTCACACGGTATCGTGAAAATGAATCCAGATTTTTCAGCTTACCGTAGTAGCTATGGCCGTTGAGGAGTCTCAGGGATGTTTCCTCTCTGGTTGGTTTTAGATTCCGAATCTTATTCGTAGGCTTGCTCTGCGCTGACCGTAGTCCTCTCGTCTAGTTTCACCGTAATGGAACGTTGAAAGTTGCTGCAGGGCCTCGTAGTAGCAAAGATTCGCACTGGGTCCGTTGATCCTTCGATCTTCAATGATGCGCGTACGCCGAAATCGTAATTTCGTTTGCACTGAAGTGAATAGATCCTGGCACGGATCGCCAAAAATGTCGTGTAAAATTAAGGTAAAAATAAGGAACTTGTTAATTTCCGAAAAGGAGATTAAGTTCTTTTTATTTTTTACTCAATTTATACAATTTTTTCGGTTCGCGATGATACACTTTCGATACTTGGATTAGTTAAGAATTTTTTTATTAGACTGACTGGATGATTTTGAAGGGAGCATTTATATTCTTCCATTCGTTGGAGTGGGAGAAGGTTTTGTTTATACTTAGTGTAAAATTCGGAGAACGGCTGGAGTGATCGAATGCCACTCAGGCGGCTGAGAACGGATGCTGACCGGACAGTCTCACGCGATAAGGCGTTCGGAATTTCGGTTTGTTATATACAGCTGCTCGAATTTCGTCTGTGACAAGAGCATCGTCCAGAGACGTTTTCATCATACACAAATAACTTTGTTTTTCTTGTTGCAGTCGGAAGCGTGGAGAATTCGATGTTTCTGGCTGATCTGTTTTTTTTATCATTTGCGCGGCATTTTTTCGCGGTTAGAAGAAAGATGAGATTAATATCTTTGTGGTATTTTGATACTTATCGATCTGCCGATAATGTTGGTGCTGGTAGGGGAAAGCGTGGTTGAAAAGAAGCGCGCTTTTTCGATAAATTATGAATTATGGCTAACGGTAATTCACGCAATTTACATAATCTAGATGGAACAGACGTTTTTCAAGATCGCTTGCCGACTCATTTATGTTTATAATTTTCAGGAGAAGAAAATCTAAACCTTGAATATATTCAATTCGAATATGTACTGTAGCCTAAATTCGGATCTTTTTTCGGCTTTCAACGATATCGATTTTGTCTCGATTGACTTCCTGCCGGTTTACGTGCTTTTATTCTTCCTCCTTCTTCTTCTTCCGGTGTCCAATGATTCCTTTGAAAATCGACGCGGTTCGTACCGAAGCGTACGCTTCCGATGCGGAAAGTACGCGATCGAAGCGCGTGGCTTCTGACCGGAAGCGTAGCCTTGCAAACGCGATTAGATTGCATTAGCTACGAGACTGAAATTAAATCTCGAGTCGGAATTGTATTTAATTTTCTTCGGGAAGTTCAATGCCGGAATCGAAAATTAGACGATTGAATAGGGATTCCTAGTTGATTTTAGACGTCCCTCTTCCTGTAACTCCCACCGAACTTGCATTGGGCGTTGTTCGTAGGCTTGTCGTGCGGCAAACCGTTTCGCAAGAGCTTATTTGCATTTCCTCTAACTGCGGTTCGCATAAGACGCGTCAAAGGAATATTGACTACTATCTATTAGGTCAGATTTTTTCACTATTTTCTGCTTCTCGTAGGATTGTACTGTTACAGTACCGGTAACACGAAGCTTGATCTACGGCAAATAATAAAATATCTTTGAGATTAAAAAATATAAAGATTTGAAAATTAGGACATTTGAAAGTTTGTACTTACTCGACTGAATTGCTATTAAGTGACGTTTAAAAATTTTAATCACAAGGTTGAAAGTAATATAGTTAGTAATTCTAACGAACACCTATCCTCAGATAGATTGGTATACACACGCGAGTCGACCGTATTCTCCGGAAATGAAAACAACTACATCCCTGGAACCTGGAACACGTGATTTTCCGCATATCCATTAAAGCAACATCGGTCAGTGACTCGTCTACGGTGCAGTCGCTAGACTCAATTAATGACCACGTTCTGGTCGTAAATATAGAAAAGGCAACGAGATATTTTAGTTTCTTGGCTAACTGGGCTGAGGTTGGGTCAATGTTTCTGTGGATTTCATTTACCTCTTCCGGCCTCCTTATATTTTCTGAATTCTTACAATTTCCGAGATACCAGTTCATAGCAAATTGATTCTTATTATGGCGTAGGATATAGTAAATCTTATTGTCTAAAAATACAGGAAAAGATTTCATTTTAGATGATTATTTCATTAAAAGATTATTATTTTTTTAACATTTTATTCAAGCGTTTCTTAAGACATTTGTTCAAAGAGATGTCAGGTTATAAAAAATTGAATCAACCTTCCCAAAGCTCCTTAACCTCTTGTTATTTTTGATAAATCAATAGCATTACGCAATATATACCGTGTGATTTCCCTAGACGATCTAGTAGCACTCTTCTTTACAACCTTCTTTCAAAACGAGAAACAAGAAGAGGATTTACCAAATATCATTGTCATCGAAGCGCAGAGACGCTCCGGTGATTCTTATCTCCATTCATCTCTCCGAGTGAAACTATTTGACGTCGCCTTGAATAGACTCAGACAGTTTTGTCGGGGGTCCGTGTCGTCGCCTGTAGCCAGCTCGCACGATCGTGAATGGAAAGACTCGTATAAAATCAAAGGGCCGACAGACTCTTCCTGCTTAGACGAGATCAATAAGATGTCGTTCAATAGAGAAGTTACCTTCTCGACCGCCGGCGCCGTATTACCCTTCAAAGTCACCGGAAAGTCATATAAGCCAACCGATGCAGCCTAACCTTTATCCACAGATAAAATAGGTTTCTCTTATTCCATCTGAATTTCTAAAGAAACCAAGACTTGATTTCAGTCTGGTTAAAAGCTTCGCTCGATTAAAGCTGTTTTTCAAGCAATAACCTACTTTGTGAATTTCATGCACGCGAATCCAAGTATGTATGCGGCAGAAATGAAGCTTTCGTGCATGTCTAATTGTAAGTTGATGCGAAACAATGCGCATGCGCCGAAATCCCACCACTTTGCGGACCTACATTGTGCCTTTTACTAAGACGCCTTGTTTGTTTACTCTTTTCGAGCTAATTCTTCACTATTATTATCTACATTATTTTCACTGGCTAACAACTGGTTGGTCTGCAATTGACTAACCAATACAAATTTTTCGTTACGTGCATATATTCGAAAGAATTCGAAATTAAATTATCATGTATTACGGGCAGTTACGATAGAGTGACACAAAGCAATCTGTGTTTGAATGCCTCCACTCGTGGACAATATCGATATAACCTAAATGCGATAAATCGCGAACGTTTGATTCGACTCATGGGAAATTTACGCGTTTTTGAATCGTTCCGAGTCGCACGCGAAATGCAGGTCAGAGAACCGTCTAATATTTATTGTTGAGATCGTGGGCTTGATCTTAATGGCGCGGCGGCACGCGATTCTTTACCAACTATGCTCCTTCACTCCAGCTCTCGACCTTCTTCCCTATTCAACTAGCTCGAGCAGTGAAATTGACTCTGCATGCCTGTGATTTTGACAGGGACTGGGAGTCGAGTTCGTAGTGAATGCACATTGTGTATACGTGTTTTAGGTGGTTTGTGTGAGTTTGTTGCGGAGATTCGAGACATTTATTTAACCTCTTTATCATATTCGAGCCTGTGCGATATAACCATATCTTAAATGTAATAAGTTTTATTTTTTATTGCAAAGTTCTTGAAATATATGTAATATCGTGATGTAATATGTTTACAAAAAGTGGACAATATAGAGATGTTAATCAGACAGAAAAGACGATTGTGGCTTAACTTGAACTATTCATACCAAACGTACAGAAAACAGCGCAATCCACACTCTCTCGGCAACGCCACTCGCAACCTCCGTCTCCGCTCGACTCGCACTCGGCTCCTCGACTCGCACTCTGTTCCTCGACTCGCACCCTGCTCCTCGACTGACCCTCTCTGGCCGTTGTCACATTCTGTTGTCCTTTTCCTAGGCCCACCGCACACGTGTTCTGCAGACGCTCGTAGCCAGGGTCACGTAGGTCTTTTCCACGAAACTATGCACTTGAAAAGACCGATGACACATTGATGGGCCCGACGGCGCCTCGGCTCTCGCGACATTGTTCATAGTTCGCCCGATATTTCCCAAGCCTTTCGTCCACGATACTACATGTATATAGTTTACGCTTCGAGAATTATATGTATTGAGAATATGTATTTGCGCTGATTCTTTGTCCCGCTTGTTATGGCATACGTGTTATAATGATCCTCTAACAATGCTTTCAGGTATGATATTGTATACATTCATCCAGTTTCATTCGACGCCGGTGTCACGTAAAATGGATACTTGGGTTGCGAGAGAAAAGAAAGCTGAGTCGTAGCCCAACTATTAATTCTCTTTTATCGAACTTTATTATAACTTTGGCACTTACAGTAGAATAACGTTGAACAGAGAAAGGGGTGTTGTACAAGAACAGCAACTAGAACGAGAACTCCCCGGGCTGGGTGAAGTCTCGGCTTATATACACCCTGGCTTGGGGATGTTGGGGAGTTTGGTGTGGATTCCAAGGAGTCCGAAAGTCGGGGTTGGGGCCTTATCTCTGATGGGGACTAAGATGCGTCGCGGCGTTGGCGTCCGACAGTCGGGAGTCGATGTCTTTTCTCTGAGAGGTAATTGGTGTCACACCGGCAATCGTTACGTCGGTTTTCATAGGCCTTGGCATCGTGTTTTGTGGATGCGCAATGGTCCATAACGTCTTCGTGTGGCAGAGGGTAAGAACATATCGCTATTAAAAAAGAAAACGAACACGTTCAAACACGTCTAAATCATCTTTTATGTGTATTTTACCCGGAAATCATTTTATCGTGAAATTTTGTTTTTCAGAGTTACCATAATTTATCTGGTAGAGTTCATAAAAATTTTTCTGAAATCAATTGCAAGCTTTTAGGAAACCAGGATTTTTCACATTTTTAAGAAGCGTTATAATTATATTGCTGATCTTTATACGTTCGTGCGAAATTGAAAAGTACGCAAATGGCGCAAAATGCATAAAATGCGCTAAAATATACGTATATAAGAAAACAAATCTCGATTAAAATTTTATTTCTTTGATTATGTTCGTAAAACTACAAACTTGTATAAAAATACGCATTCTAGTTATAAGTGTTAAAACATTCGATCTAGTCCTTATCACATTCATGAAAACCTCCATTTAACCATTCGTTGTATCAACAAACATTCATATGCAAAACTTACCACCTACCACATCCTCCGCGTATTAATATAATCCCCTTTTATAAATTATACACTTTAGAATGGACTGGTTGGGTCAGAGTCATATAAGCTTACAAGTTCTCGAGGAGTTCTACCGAAGTTACATTTACGTTTGCATAATTTCACCGAAAAAGATACTCTGTAGAATGACAGGTTCGTTTGTTTATGTGATCCGCGATCGCAACTATTTCAAGGGGATTTTATAAATAACCATACACACGATATTCAGTGTATTTTCGTATTCTCGTTTATTTTTGGGAGATTTGTAAAACTGTTGAACAAAATAATTGAGTAACGATTATATTTGCTGAGAAAAAGTCTTTTTCTCTGTACCCCTCCTTCTACTTCAAGCATGTAGTATTGACAATAAGATTGACAATGGCTGAAAGTAATCCAAAAGAGTTTTCACCATGGTTATCGGTAACGAAAAAGATTTGAATCATCTTTAATACTTATTCGTAACTAGAATCATTTCAACTAAAATGTAAATTCTTATATTATAACTTTTTTAATTTGTTATGGCCCCTGACTACAACCTAACCTATCATTCTTATTTCGTAGGAGAAGACGAATGCCGTGAAGGCGTTAGCGCGCGAACAGTGCGAAGCGGCGGTACAGCTGCAGCGTCAGCAGCAGCTGCAACAGCACCAGAACCAGCCCCAGCTACAACAGCAACAACAACTACGTGGCCCGTTAACCATCCACCATGCTGGCTGCCCAACGAAAGTCGGGCCCGTGACGAACCAACTAAATACCAGCCACGCAACGCACGGCCGAGCTGCACAGTACCAACACTATCATCACCATCATCATCATCGACACGTGTCAATGTCTCCACCGCCCTTGTTGCTCTCATCGCCAGCTCCGATCGCGGCGACGCACAATCATCTGAACGTGAGCGGACACAGAAACGTGGTTACGCCACCGGATATACCAGCAGATAGATCGCCACCGAGTCCTGGAAATAAGCTAAATAGATCGCAGCATTTGCCACGGGAAGCAACCGGCAGCGTCAGTCCTGGTCTTCCGGCTGCCACATTGGATCTAAGTAGCGCAGCAACCACCAATAGTCCGCATGAATTGTCCACGTTAGTTTAGAAATTTGGTCCGAACATTATATCTTCACATAGAATTGGAGATTAATAGTTGATAGTTAATTTACACATCGATCTTTTTATTTGTAAATTGGGTCGTGGTTTAGAGTTGGTTTGTAAAAATTCGGTCCTAATTGTTAAATGATGAATATTGATTAAGAATAATAGGCATTGATGTACCAATCTTTTTTTAACTTATATACTTGAGCACACGCATTGGAGATTTCACTTTTATTCAGTGAAACAGCAACTTCATTACTCGCTTATTCAATACGGCAATTGCATATATTTCATGGACATTTTAACAATGTTTTGAATAATTTCTAACGGTACAATTGTGATGAAGTGAAAAAAATCGTGATAAGAAACAGAGAGAAAAGTTGCTCGTTAATGAATATTGACCAGAAATAAAGTAATTTCTAAAGAATATCCCGAAGACGTCGTAGATATTACGAAAGGAATGATTAATTTATACCCGCCTGTATCTTGCCATTACCATACTATTATTATTATTATTAATATTGTTAGTAGTACTTGATTACATTATTATTAATATTAATATTATTGCCTTATTATTATTAATGTTATGGAACCTCTAGTCCTAGGCTACTTTCGCTGCCACGAAAGGATAAGATTTTCGAATTTTTGACTATTACGTGTAATTCAAGTTTTCCTGTTGCGCATGCGCAGTAGAAAGAAAGTTAGCGGAACTCAAATCTCGAACTATAGAGAGTTGAAAAGTAGTAAAAGTAAAAAAGCACGAATAACATTTGTATTTGTGCTGGATTAAGTTTGATAATTGAAAATTGAGTTTGATGATAACATTTTTTTCGTATTCGCTTTGGTAAATATTAGTTTTATTTAAAATTGAACAAAGCATTTTATGTTTTTCAAATACGGTACATAATCGTAATATCGAATTTTGTAAACTGATAGTAAGAAACTCTATAATTCGAGACTGGAACTTTGATCAAGTTCACATTGAACGTAAACTGACTTAATTTTGTTATTTAAGCGTGTATACTATACGTGTTTGTTCCTTCTTCTCTTGTGCGCAGGCTATAGCTTAATTACTTCCAATAAACGCAGTTATATCGAATCAATGACCGATACAAATTTAGATATTAGGATTATTTAAACAAGAGATTAAAAACTAAAAAGTATTGTTTTTATACTGCATATGTACATATGCAATATGAATGACAGTTTGTGTAATAATATGTACCCCTCTTCTTAGTTTACTTTTGTATATTTTGCGACATTTGATATTAATTTTATGAGGAACGTACTTACACTTTATCTTTGTAATTAAATGTGAAATGAAAGAAAAGAAATGACATGAGAAAAGGAAATTCGATGTATGAGTATATACGAATTGACGGAATTAAAATTTAACGCTATATTTAAATAGAAGACGTGAAATATCTTGTCATCTTAAAATAACTTGATCATTCCTATTCTTTTACATAAAAACACTTTTCGACTGTAACTTAAGAAACATGTCTGCTAACGTGAAACGTGCCAGAAAAAATTAACAACTTCCATTAAATTGGCAAATTTCTCATTAATATCGTAAAACTCGCGTTTACAAAGATCAGATCAGTGTACATAATATACAAAACAAATGCAGAATATATAAATATAGCACATACGTTCTGAATTATATTCGAATTGGGCAGGGTAACCAAGTGAAAATATGTAAATTTCACGATGTGTAATGTACACTTTATCGAATTTGTAAGTAGTGTAGAAATAGAATATTTTACACGTAACAAAATATACAAACGACAATACACAAGTTAAATTATTTGTTAGATCCATGTATAACAAGCATAGTACAAAAGTGTTTTAGCTTTATGTACTGGTAATTATGAGAAATACCAACTTAATAGATGTATTTGGTATGTACCTAGTTAAGAAAACAATAAATTATTCTGAACAGATAAAGCGTTTAGTAGCTTGTGAAGTATGAATTTTCGAAAACGTAAGTATTTTGTATCTAAGTAGTTAAGAAACGCGAGCAAGGGAAATCAAACAAAGGAACAAAGTTTTTTTGTTTAAAAATATTTAATTTGTTGTTCTATTATCCGAGGTTAGAAGCGATAATGTACAAAATCTGAATAAATAAGATTCTTCAATATTATTGAATTTTAATTCTAGGGTAAAGTAATATATCCGCATATTTTATTTATATACAATATGTATAAATAATGATGTGATTTGACTAATTTTGTTGAAAGAATATTTGTACTTTTTACGTAAAACTTCAGTCTTTTACAAACTTTCTTGTAATTAATAAACCAGTAAACACAATATTAATAAAATCTATTAAAATTATAAACAAACTCATAAGTTTTAATTTTAGTCCTTAAAGGTTGAAATATTTTGCTCCAATGTCGAGACATTTGTTTTAATCCAAAACATTACTATACTGAATCGATAATGTTGCATGTGCCACGAAAATGATGATGGTGTCAGATAACTTGTTGTGAAACGAAAAAGCATTGCATGTACATTTCTGTTGTTTTGTTGACCATGAGTTTGATGATCTTTTAAACTTGCCCATAGCTAAGAAATCAAACAGTATATCTAAACGAAATTAATTTCAAATTATTTTTTAGGTTCTAAGCTTTTATCTAATCTTTCAGAAGTTGCAAAATTTATTCCACAAGAGTCTTTTTTATCATAACCAAGTACACATCTTAAAACCATTTAAGTCTTCCTTAGTAATTTCTTCTTATCTTTAATAGTAACGAAAATAATTTAGATGAACGTTTTAAAATTGACACCCTGTATATTAAAAATAAAAGATATATTTTCTTCATAATTGGATAGGCTTTTTACAATGGCAATGTACAAATATCAAAATTGCAATTATACTATAACATATGTATATATATAAGCTTCACATTTAAACACAAGATTCTTTATTATATTTTTTTAATACCAATATTTTAATAATTATAACAAGGGTTTTTTAACAAGAGATGTACAACATTGTATACAAATTTTCAAAAACCTATAGATAATTTCAGTTATGCTCTTGCATCATTAATTGTTGATGGAACTCTTACCTCAATTCCATCTAGTTCCTTAGACATTACTATTTGACAGCCTAGCCGTGACCTGAAATTAAATATTATATAACTGAATATGTCAATAAATATATTTATTGCTATACAAATTAATACTAATACACAATAAGATTTCTATTTATCCATTTGAAAATCAACATTGTAAATATGCTAATTCCAACATAGATTTGTAATGATTATAGGGTCATAAATAAAAAACTATGAAAATTTATTATAATTTCAGTTTCGTAGTATTCAGAGATAGCGATTTGAAATTCTACATTGAGATGCAGATTTCGAAATACCCAATACTAACCTGTTTTTACATAAATTTAAATAGAAAAATTCACTTTATAAAATATTAAAAGGTAATAGAATTAATAATGTGAATGATTTGATACTGATTATTATGAACTAACGTATCTGTTAATTCATATGCTCAATCCAACATGTCTAATTCTTCATCTGTTGGTTTGTCAGGAAGTGCATCATAAACTTCTTTCGAAAATATTAAATGGCACGTACTACAAGTTAATGTTCCTTCACAAGCACCTATATCAATTATATTTTAATATTACAACATACTTATATAACAAAGTATCAAAAGTTAAAAATAATAAGAATATTAAACTTGATAAAAATGAAAATTTTCAAATATTTTCTACCTCAAAATTATTTATTTTAAATTAAGTAAATTATGCTTCTTTAAAACATACCATATCCATCTAAATCAATTTCATTATTTACTACTATGTCTAATATAGTATCTCCAACTTTCCCTTTTGCTTTGATTCTCTCTCCACTTGCTTTAACAAACGTTATATTTACTCTGAAAATAATATTTATGAAAGATAAAAATTATCTCAATATAATTATTTTCTTTATTTTTTGTGTTTCTTCAATTAATCTTCTCTTAATTATACCTTAATTATATGTATCACTTATGATAATAGAAATAATTTAAAAATAAGATATACTTGTCTTAATAATACATAAATAAAATTCGTATATCATATATTTATAACAGTGTTATATTTTTAGTTGTTCATTGTCAATGTTGTTCTTATTAATACTATTCTATTAATACTATGTTATTTTTCTAGATGTTATACTCCTACAAAGAGAAAAATTTCTTAGACATTATTATTAGCATTATTATTTTGACACCAATTTTATATTGGAAGGTAAGTACTGAAATTCTATTAAAAAAAGAAGGAAAGCACAAGAAACTCTGTATCACTTACTCTTGTTTTTCTGAAAGTGGTTGCGTGGTCGATATTCCTCTTGTTGCCTGCAAAAAGGGCAACGTTGTGTTGCTTGTATATTTTGAATAATTTGATGCAATACCGAGAATTGATCTCGAAAATTTTTGTAATTGATTTACTAACGCCATTCCACTGTCATAAATATCATGAGTATGGGACACCCTGACCGAACACCAGATAAGTATTGCGGAAAATATCAATTGTAGATCAATTGTACTTTGTACAAAAACTTTCACGGCATTCTTCGGCTGCTATACTGGGACGTTCCTTTACTGTGATAGGGTTATAAAACGATTCCTAACACAAGTGACGTATCCCTACCGGACACGTGCTCTTCGGGCCACACGTTTTATGATACAAGACCAGCAAAATGATCAATGTGTAATTTTACATATCTTACATTTTTTCCAAATGAAATATTGTTTTTATTAAACGTTTAAAACCTCAGGCAACATTTATTTCATCTGATTTCAGTTTTACAAATATATATCTATAATACATATCTGTATAAATTACGGTCTGGTTATATCAAACAGGGACCGACACTCGCTAGGGAAAACTGCCCAAAAATTGAATCGTAAAAACCAATATGAAAGACAACAAATTTCTCGTTCTGCGGAACAAATAGAAATGAGCAGAGTATCTTTATCTTTATCTGAGACATTCAAAGCGTATCACGCATACGCTAAACCTGAAGAAAACTTTCTTGTCTTCCATGTTCATTTTTCCCTTTCCATTTCCGAACGGTTTCTTCTATATTTATTTATATGTTCGTGATTGATGCTATTGACAACATACAACTAAGGGGAAATACGAATAGTAATAGATAGATGTATAATTCATTATGCAATTTTATAGAATTAAATCTTATTTATCTTCAGATATAAAAACTATATTTACCAGCTGAAACACTAACGCATATGCAGTATAATATAATCTACTTAACAATCTCGTTTTAGTTATAATATGTGATTAATTCTTTTGCTATTTCGCTATAAACAGTTTTTTGTGCATACAATATTTTTTTATAGTATTCTAATATATTGTTAGATATTGTAAAGAAAGTAAAATACAGTTATTGAAGTCTGGGAACATTCAATGTTAACCTTGCTTCAAAAAATAATCTTTCGAATGAATGGGGAATAGATTTTTAGTATTATAGTTGGTATAATGTCATCATTGTTTACAATGTGTTAGAGTTAAAGAAATGAGACAAATTAATATTTCAGAAGCAAATTCAATATTTAAATGATGTTATTTTTAAATGGCAGATGATATGAATGTTCTTTTTATACGAGGAAATGGAAACGTATGTATGGTAATGGAAACGTAATGGTTTTAACATTATTTTAGTACAAGATCTTAGCATAATAGTAATTAACAGTATCCACTACCTTTTAGTCAATTTTTGAAAAATGACATATATGATAATTTGCAATAGTTTGATAATAAAATACTTGTATCAATATTAATAACGTATAATTGCTATCTCAAAAGGATACAGACACAGCCAATGATAATGTTTGGGATGATAGTGCATTAATAGAAGCATATGATAAAGCAATAAATTTAGCAAAAGAAGAAGTTATCAAGCGAATGGGAATGGATGTTGGAAATTCTCAACCGAAAGAAAACCTACAAAATCTTAAGCAGCCTAAACATGCAAGTAAATTACACAAGGTTGTGATTTTGATAGAATATTACAAATTTGATACAGAATATTATTAAATATATTGATTAAGAAGCAAATTATTTTATTTTGCTATTTACTTATATTTATTTGTATACACATCTTTCCTCTATAGAAATGGATCATAGGAGCACCTTATCGTGCAATATACAAAGAGGATGGAGAAATTTATGAGGCTATAATATCAAAAATTTACGAAAACAATGGCACGTGTTGAAGTGGTTACCACTTCTAAGAAAACTCTACATCTGGTCTTTTTTAGTTTTCTCAAGCACTGAAGCCATCGACAGCGTGTAGACAAAAGACTGCGACGAAGTCAGGCCATAAACAGTAGACAGGCGACGTTGGCTTCGGGGTTTTTCAGTTATTAGGTAACACAGCTAGCGTGCGGATCTGGACCAGCTCAAATTGTATTTTTACTTATTACACTTCTATTTAAATATATTTTCTACCTTACAATTTATCCACGTGTTTTCTCTGTTTACACACCGAATAACCTCAACAGGTTATGGGCCCAGGGCTGTAAATTGCAAGGTAGCAACGTGAAATGAATAAATTGTTAAAGTGTTGTGCTTAGTAAAATAAGGGATAATGCTAAAATGGAATCAGCAAGTGCGAAGGTCGAGATGTTACGCGGCGAAGAAAATTGGCTCCAGTGGCGTTTTGTTATGCGTACACTTTTGGAGGAAGACGACGACCTGATCAACGTGTGTGAAGGGAATTTGTGTCATCCAGGTAACAGCGCGGAGAAAGAAATCGCTCGTGGAAGATTTTTGAAAGCAGATCGATTAGCGAGAAAATTAATCGTGACCTCAGTAGGAAAGAAACCGTTGGATCTTCTTTTATGTTGCACGACAGCACATGAAATGTGAAAAAAGCTGAATACAGTATATGACATGAAGTCGGATGAGAATTTAAATATGGTCCAGAAGCAGTTCTTCGATTTTAAATGGGAAGAATCTGAAAATGTCTCTTACAACCTATCAAAGTTGGAACTCATAGCGGCGAAGATGAAAGTCCTTGGGAGTGAAATTGGCGAGAAAATGCTGATAACACGCATTTTATCGGTGTTACCAAACAAATTCGATCATTTTCACAGTGCGTGGGATTCCGTAGAAGAAGAAAAGAAGACTTTAGACAGGCTTAGTACCAGGCTGATGACGGAAGAAATTAGATGGAAGAAAGACGACCAGGAAACATCGGTGGCACTGGTAACGAAAGGTAATAATTATAAAAGGGAACAGCAGAAGCAGTCAAGTAAACGCGAATACGAGAAACAAGGACCAAGTTGCTTTAACTGTGGAAAAGTTGGCCATCTAAAGAAGGATTGCTTTAGATGCTTTATATGCAAAAGGAAAGGCCACACCAGCAAAAACTGTTTTAAAAATAACAAAAGAAGCAACAGTAGAGACAACCAGGAACCTAGAAACCAAAATCGGGATCACAGCGGAATTGGTCTATTAGGAAGTACCTCAGCGATACAAACGGCAAACCCTGATGTTTGGATAATCGACTCAGGAGCTACGGATCACATGACAGGACGACGGGAATGGTTCAGCGTTTTCGAAGAATTCGATAACACGGTGAAGATAGAGATCGGCGATGGTACGTTCATGGATGCGTGCGGCAAAGGAAAAATCAGAGTAGACTTTTGTGGACGGCAAATGGGTAACATGTACAATGAACGATGTTCTATACGTACCAGGTATGAAAAGAAATCTGTTTTCGATTAGATCTGTCGCAAGAAGGGGCATAGATTTTTGTATTTCAAAGGAAGGGACCAATTGCATATTTTTACAAAATCAGAAAATAATAGCAAGAGGTTCTGTTATCGGAAATTTGTATAAAGTAGATATGCGAGTTATCATACCGTCAGTTTGTAATTTTAGCAATAGAGCGGAGTCAAACGCGGACACATTGCAGTTATGGCACGAACGGCTATGTCATCAGAACATCAGACATGTTAAAGAATTCTTAAAGAATTCAAATATGAAAGTTGTAGAGGATAATAACTTTTTCTGTGAAGGTTGCGCGTACGGGAAACAGCATAGATCGAGTTTTCACGAGAAAATCAATCGGGCGAATAAACCTCGCGAAATTATTTATACGGATGTATGTGGACCTATGGAAGTCGAGTCATTAGGCAAGAAACTGTATTTTCTGACATTTAAAGATGATTTTTCAAAATTCACAAAGATTTACTTCTTACGACGTAAGTCAGAAGTAATTGAAAAACTAAAAACCTTTTGCCTAGAAGTTGAAAATCAATTTAAGGATAAAATTAAAGAAATTCATAGTGATGGAGGGAAAGAATTCCAAAATAAAGAAGTCAAAGAATTTTTAAGAAGTCAGGGAATTAGGCACACGATTAACGTCCCATACACTCCTGAACAGAATGGTGTCGCAGAAAGGGAAAATAGAACAATAGTAGAGGCAGGTCGGTCGATGCTATATTCGAAACCAAATCTACCGCTGTTCTTATGGGCCGAAGCCATGAACACAGCAGTACATGTCATAAATAAGACGGGGCCGACAAGACAAGATAAGAAAACACCATATGAACTGTGGTACGGGAAACCGCCGAATTTAGAAAAGTTTAGGGTTTTCGGTACTGAGTGCTTTGCTCACATACCTGCGGAGAAAAGGACAAAACTTGACAAAAAGGCTAACAAAGGATATTTGGTAGGCTATTTAGATGACGGACGAGGGTATCGAGTGTACGTGCCAACAGTAAAAAATGTAATATTAAGCCGTGACGTAATATTTAAGCCTGAACTAGAAAATGCGAAATTCGTAAAATTAAGTTTACCGAAAATTGTCGAGCGCGAAGATGTGAGTGCGCAGAGCGATGGAGCATGTACGTATGAAAGTGCAGAGAGTGAACATGAAAAACAACCTCATGGAACTAGCGACAATGTGAGACAATTGAGAGATAGAGATAAGATCAAACGAACCGATTTTTATGGTAACCCAGTAACGTACGTAGCGAAAAAATTACCGGTGGATTTTAACGAAGCGATGAGATCCGAAAAGAAAGAGTTATGGGAAACAGCTATGAATGATGAAATGAAATCGCACCATGAAAATAAGACGTGGATACTTGTAGAAAGACCTAAAGATCAGAAGGTACTTAGCAATAGGTGGGTTTTAACGATAAAGCTAAATCCGGACAACTCGGAACGATACAAAGCGCGACTTGTAATAAAAGGGTGTTCACAGAAAGAAGGCATAGATTATAAGGAAACATATAGTCCAGTTGCTCGGTTTGACACAATTAGATTAATGCTCAGTATTGCAGCCAAAAATAATTTACACCTCGGACAGTTCGACATTAAAACCGCATTCTTATATGGAAGTCTGAAAGAAGATATTTATATGAAACAACCTAAAGGTTATGATGATGGTACAAATCGGGTTTGTAAATTGCTAAAAAGCCTATATGGCTTAAAGCAGTCTCCAAGATGTTGGACGGAACGTTTCACAAAATTTATCTCGAACTTAAAATTTTATCAGAGTAACGCAGATCCTTGTTTTTATATTTATACAGAAGACGACAAATTAATGTTGATGACCATATACGTAGACGATGGACTGGTAGCAGCTTCAGACGAATCTTTAATTGATAAATTCTTCGATGATTTAAATAAAGAATTCAAAATTACGAGTTCGAAAGAAGTAAAGAGTTTTCTTGGACTTGAAATTAATAGATTAGAAGATGGTTCAATATTCATTCATCAGAGTAGGTATATCGAAAACATATTGGAAAAATTTAATATGAATGAGGCAAACAGTGTTTCTACACCTATCGAGACTAATTGGAACGAAAGTAACATAGGCGATAATGATTGTAACGCACCATACAGAGAAGCCGTAGGGAACTTAATGTTTTTACAAACCGTAAGTAGGCCAGATATTAGTTTTGCAATAAATATAGCGGCGAGACACTTAGAGAATCCAAACCAGTATCAATGGAAATTAGTCAAACGAATTTTGCGCTACATAAAAGGGACCGCAGACATGGGACTCTTATATACAAAAGCAGGCAGTCTCGAAACCTTTAGCGACGCTGACTATGCAGGCGACAAAGAAACAAGAAAGTCGACATCAGGCGTTGTATGTAAGTATGCGAATGCGGCCATCACATGGCAATGTAAGCGACAACAATGTATAGCTCTATCTACGACCGAAGCTGAATATGTCAGTGCAGCCTCAGGAGCGAAAGAAATTATGTGGCTAAAGAAAATATTTCTTGAATGTAAATTAGAGATCCTTAAGTATATGCTATGTGTAGACAATACTAGTGCCGTGAAATTAATTAAGAATCCAGAATTCCATCAAAGAAGTAAGCATATTGACGTAAGATATCATTTCTTGCGAGATTTAAACAATAGAGGCGAAATTGATATAACGTATGTAACAAGCGAAGAGCAATTGGCAGATATATGTACAAAGGCGTTGCCAAAACCGAGATTTGAATATTTAAGGAAAAAATTAGGTTTGAAAAGTAAAAAAGATATTAAGAGGTAATTGTTTGTAAACATGTAGAGTTTTTAGGGAGGGTGTCGAAGTGATTATTACTTCTCAAAAAAAAAAAAGAGGAAAAACTCTACATGATCTGTTTAGTCTTCTAGCTTTTTTTTTGTGTAATAAATTAATTTGTATGGAAAAGAGAAAGGCGGCTGGCAAATGTACTTGAGAAGGCATTGACAAATTAATTTTCAGATATTTACGACAAGAGTTAGAAAATATTAAGAGATAATTTGTAAATTTGAGATAATTGTTTGTAGGGATGTAGAGTTTTAGGGAGGGTGTTGAAGTGGTTACCACTTCTAAGAAAACTCTACATCTGGTCTTTTTTAGTTTTCTCAAGCACTGAAACCATCGACAGCGTGTAGACAAAAGACTGCGACGAAGTCAGGCCATAAACAGTAGACAGGCGACGTTGGCTTCGGGGTTTTTCAGTTATTAGGTAACACAGCTAGCGTGCGGATCTGGACCAGCTCAAATTGTATTTTTACTTATTACACTTCTATTTAAATATATTTTCTACCTTACAATTTATCCACGTGTTTTCTCTGTTTACACACCGAATAACCTCAACAGCACGTGTGTTGTAAAATTTGTAGGTAATACCTTTAGCATGATGGTTATGTCAATTAAGAAATGTACTAAAAATACATATATATATGAAGTAAAGGCTTTCGCATAGTCTATCACAGTGTCATTCAGCAGGTCCTTAACTGGGCAGGAGTACCTGTCAATGTCTATGGGGAGACCCGTGGGATATAGGGTCATGAACCATAAACATGCATGTTACTTATTGTTCATTATTAGCTGCGTGGAATATAATTCTCCTCATTAGACGAGTGATTATTACTACATATATCAAGGCAAACATTTATACATATACATTTATGCACGGGAAATTCTAATACATTGCCTGTAAGGACAGTAACTGAATGGCACTCAGTCATTCTATTAAATGACAAAAATTTCTTTTACTCTGTGTTTAGGCTATGGTAATACAGAGAAAGTCGAGTTGAGTTCTCTTTTAGAATCAGAAGGTTTGCAAAGTCAAATAGCACAACCAAAGAAAGCTTTGGAAGAGAAATTCAATGAAGAGAACGATGAGACTTGTGAGACTAATTTTTCTACAAATGTAAATTCGAAAAAATATAATGTAGAAAAAATGGATTGTGACTCTGAAGAAGCAAATGCGTATAAACATCACTTCATACCGGGACCATCTTTCAATTCGATGACTGATATATTGCCACCTGCACCTCCTTTACCACCACAATTAATGGCCAAGTAAGTACAATTTAAAAATTCTAATGGAATGCTGAATACTTCTAATATTAATAAGTAATTTGGAATAAGTTTAACATTTTATTTGGAAAAAAAATACGAAATTTTAATAAAATGTACTAGATTACCAGATAATGATACAGACGCACTTTCAAGTATGTTGATGTCATGGTATATTAGTGGTTACATGGTATATTACACAGGTAATTATTTCATATAAGTATTTTATTGTATATTAAATTTTCAATGGACTATGTTATTTCTTTTGTAGGTTATTATCATGGTTTGAAACAAGCAAGAAACAATCAAGAGAACAGGAAGAACTGTTGATTATATCAATTTTTTCAATAACAATATAACAATAATATAAGATATAATAAAATATAAAACTCATTGTATTTACTTACTTCAATTATTTGAAATAAAGAACAGCTTTATTTTCATATAAGACTTTAAGACTTTTCTAAAAATAATTACTAAGATAAGAAAACATAAAAAACATATTTTTGATAAAATACACTCACATATATATGTCGGGTTATCATTAGGATTTAAGGCTCGTAATGATCCTTCGTTTGAATTAGCCATTGTTTTACGAAACGGGGGAATATATTTACGCGAATAAACAAGATTTTACAGAATATTATGAATAATGAGTTTAATAAATAATAAGATTAACAAACGATAAGTTTAACTAATAATTAGATTAAAGATTAATAAGTTTAACGAACAATAAGAGGAACGAATAATTAGCCATTGTTTTACGAAACAGAATATATTTACGCGAATAAAAAAGATTTTACGAAATATTATGAATAATGAGTTTAATAAATAATAAGATTAACAAATGATAAGTTTAACTAATAATTAGATTAAAGATTAATAAGTTTAACGAACAATAAGAGGAACGAATAATATGTCTTACGAATAATGAATTTAACGTATAATGAGATTAACGATTGATAGGTTTCACGAATAATGAATTTAATTAACGCTATTAACAATGTTCCGGGGTTCAAACGAATCCACGGTCAACGGGATAACTCTTTACTATGTGTAGAATAATTTTAAACACAAAATACAATTGCTGAGACACTCGGTAAATTGCTCGATGTATCACTTTCCAAGGCGATCACACGAATGAATATCTGATGAAAATCTTTTTCGCTATACGACTGCATTTGTTTGTTATATGCTCGCTGGAAACATCGAGAAGGTTCCAATCGTTGTTGCTAGGCAAATTCTGTCAAAAGTTTGTTGTATACTCTTTGGAAACATCGAGAAAGATCCAAACGCCGTTGCTAGGCAGTTTCTGTCTGGAGATTGATTCCTCATACAACGTGTGTCCCATTATATCGACATCTCTAAATTACAATTCTATGTGATTTCTAGGGAGAACAATACAACCGATCCACACCTTCGTCAGGCAAAACGTTTATCCCGTGACCGTGGCTACGTTCAGCGACCAGTTGTCACCTCGAACCCACTTTCGCTTTTCACAAATGTCAAACAATTACAGATGACAATTACTTAATTACAGTTATGATAAGATCTGGGCTAAAGCATTAAAAGGCCTCCTCAAAATTGCATAGGGAAGGCTCCGGTTTTCATTTCATCTCCGACACGGCCATACTGACTATCACACGTCCTCGTGTGCAGCTAAAATACAGAGTTTTAACATTAGACTCGGTGTAACTGATATTATTTACCATTCGATTAGATGTTCCAAATAAGTCAAGGGTCCAATTCAGCAACAAGCTCTGTTCAAAAATTTGACAAGCAAGGAAATGAAAAAAGAACTCAAATTAGTGTTATAGTTTGTATTTAAAGTACCAGTTGCACTCCGTAAATCACCAGTCAGACCGCAGTGACACGACAGATCATTTTCGACTCCACACAAAGATCTCAGTTTGTTGAATCACATAACCACGTTGGATGCATAACAAAAAGCACAAGACACCAGTGAGGATATTATAGAAAGCACAGGGCACCAGTGAGGATATTATAATAAGCGCAGGGCACCAGTGAGGATATTATAATAAGCGCAGGGCACCAGTGAGGATAATATAGAAAGCGCAGGGCACCAGTGAGGATATTATAAAAATACAAGCACTACACTGGGAGTATTATAAAAGGCGCATACACTACACTGGGAGAATTATAAAAGGCGCACACACTACACTGGGAGAATTATAAAAGGCGCATACACTACACTGGGAGTATTATAAAAAGGCGCATACACTACACTGGGTATATTACTATGACCACAATGCGGCGTTAATGATTCCCAGAGATCAATGTGCTCGCATCGTTATTATCACCGTCGCTGTCATCACCGCAGACATCCAACTCAGCAGGAATACAACCATCTGGCATCTTTCTCAACTTGTCGTGTCTATCCTTATATGACCGTTTGCCATCTAGAGTTTTTAAAATATATCTATCCCCCTCTAAAACTTCCGTTATCACGAATGGACCCTTGAATTTCGGATCTAGCTTTGTTTGGTTTCTCTCCTCGTTCTTACGTAACACAAAGTCACCGAGATTAAACCTAACTATCTTCGCTTTCGTTTTGTCAAACCGGTCTTTATCATAACTGGCGCAAGTCTCTATGTTCCGTATCGCTTGTTGCCTTACATTGAAGATGTCTACTTCCTTTTCCTCAATATTATCAGGCAACAATAAACCGTAGGGCCTAGCTGCCTTCCCAATTAATAATTCCAGAGGACTTGATTTGGTTACACGATTGGTAGTGCAATTCAAAGCCAGTTGTATTTCCCCAATCGCGTCTTGCCAAGATCGCCCGGTCGTTTCCACCGTCGTTAACATATTTTTCAGCGTACTCATAACACGCTCTACCTGTCCATTGGCCCTACTCGCACCAGTTGCTATTAAGTGAAGTCTAATATGTCTATTCTGGCAGAAATTTTGGAAATCTTTACCCGTAAAACACCTTCCTTGGTCTGCTATTACCCGGCAGGGATTGCCGAATAAAAATATAGCGGACTTAAGTGCTATAATGGTATTAAAGGAATCTAATTTACGAGTATGATACAGGTATACAAATTTCGTGAAAGCATCAACTAAAACAATGATATACTCTTTCGAGTCACTCTTACCACTTAATTTACCCGTTATATCCATGTGTACCGTATGCCAGGGTATGCTGGTCTTAGGTATGGGATGTAGTTCAGCTTGTACTTTACCCGAACTAGCCTTCGAAACTCGACAAGCATGACAGTTCTCAACGAATTTGCGAACATATTTCGCCATTCCTTCAAACCAGTAATACTCGTATAGTTTCTCAAGCGTTTTATCCCAACCTAAGTGCATAATAGACTGATGCACATGATTAATGACGGACCACCTGAAACCCCTTGGGACAATGGGCAAGCAAAGAGTTCTACCTTTTCTCTGTATTTTCCGATGGAGTGTACCAGACCGTAATTCATACGTATTCGCAATATCTTCCGCGAGCTCTTCATTTTGCAACTTACGGACGATCTCAGAGATTTGTGGGTCGCGACGTTGTTCTGCTAACAACCAATCATCGGAGATTTCAGATAGATTGATTTCTTTCTCTACAATTTTGTTGATCGTACGGTGATCCAGATCTACGGGATTTCTCGAAAAGAAATCTACATGAGCCATTCGTTTGCCTTCCCGATACATAATGTCAAAGGTAAAAGTTTGCAGGTAAGCCCACCATCTGTAAACCCTGTCATTTAAATATACCTTGTCACTGGATGCCTTCAGAGAATTACAATCAGTGACAACAAGAAATTCCCGACCGTGCAGATAGTGACGAAAATGCTTGATGGCGTTTACCACTGCCAGCGTTTCTAACTCATAAGAATGATATCTAGATTCCGCAGGGCCAGTCCGCTTGCTATAATACTCAACTACTCTATTTTTACCTTCGACCCTATGCATTAGGATAGCCCCAAATCCTTCGGAACTAGCATCCGTATGTAGTTCTATTGGATATTTGGGGTCAAAAATCATTAGCACCGGCTCATTGGTCAGAATAGAAATTACTTTTTGCCTAATTTTTTCATGTTTATCCGTCCAATTTATGTTCTTGCTATCGGAAGTGAAAGCATACAAAGATTTCATTACCTGTGAGAATTTAGGAACAAATTTTCGAAAGTAAGAAGCTAAACCAATAAATTGCCGAAGCTGTGTAACAGTCGTTGGTGCGGGCAAAGAGCTCAAGGCTTGTACTTTACCTGGGTTTGGTCGGACTTCTCCGTTATGAATCACATAACCCAGATAAAGTACTGACGTCTTCAAGAAAGAACATTTAGAAAAGTTGAAAGAGAATCCGGCGTTTACGAGGGTATCTAGGACGGTGTTTAATCTTTCTAACGCCTGATCTATCGTATCGGCAATAATTAAAACATCATCCAAATAAACGACAACATATGAATAAGCAAGATCACCTAAGGCATTGAAAATGGCCCTCTGAAAAACAGACGGTGCATTCTTCAATCCAAACGGCATCGTCATGTATTCATATTGACCATCAGGAGTAACGAACGCGGTATATTCAGTCGAATTCGGGTGAATAGGAATTTGATGAAACCCGCTGGCCATATCCAGGCTTATAAAGTATTTCGCCCCTCTCAGTCTCGCGATCTGATCAGCTATGAGAGGAAGAGGGTACCGATCCGCGACGGTGTTTTTATTTAATGCTCGGTAATCTACACATAATCTATCTGAACCGTTCTTTTTTTTAACAAGTAATAAAGGGCTTGCGAATGGTGAATTACTCGGTCTTATGATTTTTGCTCGGATCAGTTCACCTATCCTCTCTCGAACTATTCCCCGCTCCTCCTCACTGAGTCTATAAGGACTTCGTTGCACGGTAACGTTGGGATCAATTAAACGAATTTCTAATTGACCCGTATTTACACGATTCCGCGGAAAACCCGTAATAAATGACTCTTTGTATTTCTCGAGAACAGAAATCAATCGATCTTTATCGTTACCGACTACATCAGTGTCGACCTCATTAATGTTGATCACATCTTCCGCGACTCTGCTACAAGCGTTAACTATTTTTGTCTTACAAATATCGACACTGTTTCGTGTAACATTCACGTCAAAACCTTGGCTCAAAATTTCACGACCAATCATGATATCGTATTTTAAGTAATTATCAGAAAGGGCATGAAAAGTTATCTCCAATGTAAAACCGTTAATACATACAGTGGATAAAATCTGAGATGTACTGTTAACACAAGTATTCCCTATGCCTCGCATTATTACTACATCAGTCGTTCGTTTGCCAGAAAATTTCGAAGCTACGGATTCTTTGATTAATGAGCATTCGGCTTCGGAATCGAAATAAAATGGGTACGACTCACCCAGATGACTTAATTTACCAGCTGGAGGCTCTACCACACAGGAGTCGACTCGACGTTCATTCTTGAAGCCGGATTTTCTGTTCTGCAGTTGTGGACAATCAGGTGCGATATGACCTTCCGCACGACACTTGAAGCAAACCACCTTGGACGATGAAGCTGGACGGTTTCTTTCCTGGTGTTGTGTATCCTTTGTATCCTTTGTATCCTTTGTATCCTTCCGCTGTTCACTACGCATCCTCTTGCGACACTCCGTTATTTTGTGTCCAAGAGTACCACAATAATGACACTTCACCCGGTAATGCGATAACTTGCGTCGTTTAACTTCAGGTTCCTCCGATGTATTTCCTAACAAAGTTGCCGGCAGATCGTTGTAAGGATAAGCTCTCATTTCTTCATAAAATTGTTCCTCCGTCTTGATATTATTTGCGAGCGTTAATCGATGAAAGCGTTGATCTTGTGAGTTTAGCATATAAAGAGTTAAGGCATTGAGTACTTCGGGCATCGTTAGATCTTGCATCTTTATCTGCAACATGGAACGGAGGCGACTACCGTAAGCTCCTAGAGTTTCGATCTCCGTCGGTCGTTCTCTGGACATCCTTATTAATGCCGTGGCGGCTGTCTCTCTGCCACCAAAACGCGAAAGGAATTGTTCCTTAAACGTTGGCCAGGAAAGTTTTCCACCGCGCACTATTTGTGAAAGCCAATGTGCAGCAGATCCCTTTAGGGCACGATTTAAAGCAGAAAGTAACACACTATCTTGCATCGGATAGTCTTTCAAAATCACATCTGTGTATGAACACCACGCGAATGGATCAGCGCCCGTGCCTTCAGGATCAAAACGTGACAACGTTACATCCTTAGGTTCCATACTCGACTTTTGCTCCCTAGGCTGAGTCATCTGGTTCATGATTTTCATGAGTTGTTCCAAAGTGACACTTGGGCTTGATCCCACTTCTGATGTCGGGTTAACATTAGGATTTAAGGCGCGTAACGATTCTTCGTTTGAATTAGCCATTGTTTTACAAAACAGAGAGTATATTTACACGAATAAACAAGGTTTTACAAATATTATGAATAATGAATTTTTATAAATGATATGATTGATTAACAAATGATAAATTAAATTATTAATTAGATTAAAGAATAATAAGTTTTATCGAACAATAAAAGAAACGAATAATATATCTTACGATTTACTAATTTAACGAATAATGAAAATTAACGATTGATAAATTTACAAATATTGAATTTAATTTACGCTATAAACAATGATCCGGGGTTCAAACGAATCCACGGTCAACGGGAAAACTTTAAACAATTTTATAACACAAAAAAATACGTTTGCCGAATCACTCGGAAAAATTACTCGATGTATCACTTTCCAAGGCGATCACACGAATGCCTCTCTGATTCAAATCTTTTTCGTAATCCGACTGCATTTGTTTGTGATATTCTCGCTGGAAACATCGAGAAGGTTCCAATCGTTGTTGCTAGGCAATATCTGTCAGAAGTTTGTTATATACTCCTTGGAAACATCGAGAAAGATCCAAACGCCGTTGCTAGGCAGTTTCTGTCTGGAGATTGATTCCTCATACAACGTGTGTCCCATTATATCGACATCTCTAAATTACAATTCTATGTGATTTCTAGGGAGAACAATACAACCGATCCACACCTTCGTCAGGCAAAACGTTTATCCCGTGACCGTGGCTACGTTCAGCGACCAGTTGTCACCTCGAACCCACTTTCGCTTTTCACAAATGTCAAACAATTACAGATGACAATTACTTAATTACAGTTATGATAAGATCTGGGCTAAAGCATTAAAAGGCTTCCTCAAAATTGCAAAGGGAAGGCTCCGGTTTTCCTTTCATCTCCGACATATATAATACAAGGATATAATACAACCGAACATTTTAAACTTAGCCTATAGCGCGTGCGCGCACATACACGCACACACATGACACACATGCGCGCACACACATGCGCGCATACACACATGCACACACATGCGAATGATTTCTCGAACGATAATCCATTTATTTATATTTTTCAATATCTGTCCTTACGATTGCGTATTTATTTGTTCCACGTATCATATTTATCTATTTGCATAACTGTAGGTGACATTTTTTTAACAATTTTGCTAATATTTCATAACTTTTTAATTCATATTTCAAAGTGGTAACAGGTGTTTCTTTCTTTTCAAGTCTCCTCCATATCGGGCTTATTTCTAGTAGCCACGCTTGCTTACAAAACAATTTTATATCTGCACAAGAATATCTTTCAGTACATTTTACTATGTGGTTTACAATATCTGTATTTTCTAATAAGTGGTTGCTAAGGTATAATTTGAATATACCAAGTCGAGCAACTTCATTGGGTAATGATACGTATATTTGCTTTTCGAGACGCCTGAGTAAAGCTGCATCAATGCCCCTAATAACATATTTACAATAAATATTATCGTTCTATTATACTAATAATAATGAAGGAATACTTCAAACAACACAATAACATATTTGGAATTTGGAGAAGTATTACGATATTTTGGTAGATATTACGATAGGTTGGTTTAACTTGTATAGTTTTAATAACTGTGTAAGATCAAACAAGAACCTATCGTTAGTTTGGCGAGATTTGATTACACGAAGCAACATAATTGCTTTGAAACTCAGGACAGAAAACAATGTCAACCGGTAGACGCGTTTGTCTGGTGAACGTGTAACGCGTGAATAATAGATAGCGACAATCACGCGAACGCTAGTTACAGCTGACTTGGCTTACATTGTAGCATTCAAACTAGAGTATACGAGCCGTAAGCGCTATTGAAAGTTCAAAGGCCGACTAGTGAGCTTCATCCTATCTCATTTTTTAATCAGGCGATGGATCGACGAATCGTATTGATTTCGAGGATTATTATAGTTCTGTGGGAATTTTAAAGCGTGGTTTGTCTAATCTTGTCTCGTTAGCTACAGACTCTTTGGCGAGAGGCCTGAAACTTGATCCAGTTTCGAGAAAATGAAAAATTCGTTTCTTCTCTTTGCTTCCCTGTTCCTTCTTTCCTCCTTTTTCCCTTTTTACATCGCGTTATGACCCGTTAAATAATATTGACTGCCGTGGACGCTGGCTGAGAAGTGCACTTTATAACTAGCTTTAAAATCACTGACGTCGATGAGGACAAAGGTAAGTTAGAGGGTCATTTATCTGAGCTGGTGTTATTCGACCTGAACTCTGCAGCTTTTTAGAGCTTCTTTCGTTTTTCTTTTAAGAGCAGAGATGTTAACTGGTCTTTTGTTACGTGTAAGAAGTATGTACTAAAGCTTATTTAGCACCAATTGGTTGCTCAAAGTCGAGATATACATACCTATATTATATTAATACGTTACAGAAGATTAGGCGTTAGTTAGCTTATGAGAATTTATAGTGTGTCACAGATCACAAAAGCAGAATGACTACTTTTTCATAAACGATATATGTATATGAATTGAAAGTTTAACTAGTACGCCACATACTTCTCTCGTAGATAATCGTAGATAATGTAAATATAAATTATATTACAAGGAAATAATACGGGTAAGTAATGTGAAACATTCTGGTTAAAATTGCATCCTTTGAAGGCTAGGACACACAGTACTTACGAAGTAGATTAAGTACCAAATGGGGTACTTAAGAAAGTTCATGTTGTCATTGTTTAATAAACATCTTTAGCTAATAGCCTTCTGCAAAAGCTGGTTTAAGTTATGCTAACTTATTCCTTATTAATTGCAATTATATTGTTCGTATCTCCTAGAGGATTAACAATCCATTTTTATAATGGATAATAAAAGTAAATTTCTATTAGGTTGTCCCAAGTTTCTTTCGTTTTATAAAGAAATGACAGATGCACAACATATTTTGTTTTATGTTATTCTATATTATTTTACATTAAATTGGAAAAAGGTGGACCACACGTAATTCAATAAAATAATATAAAACGAAAAATGTTGTACATCTACTACTTTCTTATAAAACGAAAGAAACTTTTGGAACAACCTAATATTTCTCTACTACGACGCTTTTACAGTGCTAAAATATTTGATAAAAATGTTAAGAAATTCTAATATTGATTTAAGCGTATCGATTTATCCACTCTTCATATTTGATCAAACAGAAATTGTTAATTATGATTTACACTTAAAAGCGGATTGCATATTATGAGGATAAATTATCAAATTCATCTCTAATATACACATTAGAGAATCATTCATAGCCGCAATCCTGTTTACCGCTAACATTCCTGGTACTCAATAATTCATTAGGTTACTGCTTTAGCCGCACAGAATACACCTACAAATAATTAATCGCGATTAATATTCCATCGACTTTTGAAAATCCCTCATGTGATCTATTTCATGCGATGAGAATACGTATAAATTGAGATTGCGATCGACCATCCTCAGTCGGATAAATCGAGTGATTCAAATTATAACACAAAAAAAAGTTAAAACTAGTTACATTATCTTTTTCAATTTTTATGTATTATTTGGCGGAAGAAACTTTGGTAATTGGTAAGTAAAGTTCACCTCCTTAATGTTAATGATTTTAATATGTTATTAAGCTCAAAGTTCTAAGGAATTTTCTATATATATATATATATATATATATACATATACATAACTGTGTGCGTATATGTATAATATACGTATAACAACCAAAGTTCAGCTCTCAAGTGTACGCAAAACTTTTATGTTCATTTTACGCTATACCAGTATGTTTCATGAATTTGTTTGCTAACAGTATCGAAACAAATAACAAGCAGAGGACGAGCTATTCATGAATTGTTTTGCCAGCGTGTACGCTCCCAATATTTTCTATTTGAGAAAACATACTTGTTGCTATTGCAACTACAAATATCTTTACAGTCGACGCTTTTGCCGCGAATCATTGGCTAACATGTAAAATCGAGAAAAAACATGGTTTATTGTGATGGAAATGTGGAAAACCGCAAAACCGATATAGAAGGGAAAATAAAGGAAAGGAAGGTAGGGATAAGTAGAAGCTTGGGGCTAAGTTTAATTCACTGAAACCGAGCTGCTTGTATTATCACAAAACAAAATTGCCAGTACGTCATTTCCGTACTCTCGCCCTCGCGAAAATGGTTTCGCTTGTTAAGGAAAAAGGAAGAGACAGGAAAGAGAGGAAAAAGCAGACGGAGAGCGCTTTTAAAAAGCTGGCGAACCGTGTGTTACCACAACGAGACACGCGATGCTATTTGTCGCTTTAAATTGTGCCGCAACTCGTTTTTGAGATCTTTGCCAGGGGCGCGTTAAAACATGCTGAAAATATATTTCTGGCTTTTCTGGGGTTTAACTGAAATATGACAAATAACGTTGTAAAACATATGTACTTATGACTTACAGAGTAATTGAGTGTACAAAATATATAGTATACAAAATAGCCAGCGATTTAGGGCTTTAAAAGATCAAAAGGAAAGAAAAGAAAAGAAAAGAAGAAAGATAATATGTTGTGGCAGTCTAAGTCGATCTAAGAAAATAGATAAAGGGAGGGAGGGGCAAAGCTAGTTAATCTGGAAAGAATCCAAGCGTCAATTTCAAGCATTTACAGAGAATCAAGCGGTCTGGTTAAAGTCGTGAGTTGAGCAATTATCCCGCGTTAGGTTCAATCAGGTTAGTCCCACGCGAAATTGATCCAACCATGCGAAAACGAGTGTATTCTGATTTCTGTCGCAGATACTTCTGGCTAGTGCAGTACCTACACGGTGGTTGTTGAAATAGCCGCTTCTCATCTATTTTCCGCAGCGCGGACATCATCCTTTGATCCCTTACGACTAACGAAGTTTTCGAAGATGTACGGCAGTTTGAGATTCTACTTAAAAATGATCATGATTGCGGTCTGTGTGCCGTCTGCTCTTCTTTTTGTCCTTCCGTTAAAGACTGGTAAGTTGATACTGATTAATTATGCGATCGAAACCATATATAATGGCTACAAAAATGCCGCTAATATAATATTCCTTCTTTCTTGTATCTGTCTGCCTCTCAGGTCGTTTTACTAATTACAATAAGTAATTTCGACTTCTTTGCGCTCTCTTTTAACGTATTGAAACTTGATCCAGTTTCGAGAAAATGAAAAATTCGTTTCTTCTCTTTGCTTCCCCGTTCCTTCTTTCCTCCTTTTTCCCTTTTTACATCGCTTTGTTTTACATCGCAATTTACATTTATTTGTAAAGTTTGAATCTCCTCGATATTGAAGATATTGAAGCTGCAAGTATGTGTTTCATTTTAATCCATTCGAGACCGAGATTTAATTGTAAGACGATACCTAGGTGTCGGTACGATCTGAATGTTTAGTTGGAATGATTCTGTGTTTTACTCTCTCCAGGGTATCCTTTTCATACTTTGATTTTAAATCGATGACAATCTTAAATAGTATGCCTCATATTTTTAAAATATAAAATTATATACTATGTTATTCTATAATGTATTATGTACAGTTCATATATATATATATAATAATTCTATATTGAAAAAAATATGAAATTAACAGGATATATACATTACTACATAAGTTATATATAAAATATGTATATTATACCCTTGCCTACTGACTGATATGAATTTCTTTCGGTCTCGAATGCGTTAAAAGAGAGCGCAAAGAAGTCGAAATTACTTATTATAATTAGTAAAACGACCTGAGAGGCAGACAAATACAAGAAAGAAGGAATATTATATTAGCGGCATTATCATGTTTTTGCTCTCTTTAATTCTTTCATCGAGACAGACAATCTACAGGTATTAATCGACCAATTTCTCCAAGCTGATAACTTCGAATTGATGTTTATATATAAGAAGTGTTATGTGTTAATATGTCTAAATGTTTAAAAGGTGTTATAAATTAAATGTTGTTAAACGATACGTAATTGCCTTTTGATCGTAAATTTTACTATCAAGGGGTCTTTTATGTATGCGTAATCATTGTGAATTATAACAATTTATGTGATCGATATTAAAGGTGTTTAAAAGCATGTATTTTTTTCTATATTATTATTCTCCTATATTATTATCCTATATTATTATAGCATTCCTATATTATTATAATATCCAATTACATGTTGATACACAAGATATACAGATTATTATTTATAACGTTTTGGTTTTCTTAATTGAGTCATTCATTTAGTACAAATGATAAGAAATTAGTAATAATTCACAAAAAAAGGATATTGTAGTAGAAATATTATAAAAAAACATTTTCTGTTTTAGTGTAGAGTTGCTCCTTCTTACAGACAGTGTCGTACAAATTGTACGTCTCTGAGAAAATGTAGGTATCCGAGCCCTTACTTCCTCAACAACTTTTAGATCTGATAGAAAAAAGAAACATACGAAGTAATAAGTAATGCTTACTAATAAATTCAACAAATACAAAGGAAGATGGCTAAATCGATAAATTAACGAGACTAAAAATTAATTACATCATGGATCTCTCGCTTTTAATTTTAAGCTGTAAATTACCGATATCGGTGACTGCCATATTCTCTTGAGTTTCCAAATCGTAAAGAATCTTTCCCCAGGGATTGGTCAACTGTGTATGTCCCCATGCGACGTAACTTGCTTAAGGAACACGAGCCGGTGATATGCAGGCAACGTATAATTGATTATCATTCGCTCTGAAACGCTGAAGTAATGACCAGTGCAGTGGTCCAGTGGTCATATTGAATGCCGCTGGATATATCAGCATTTGGCAACCTAACCCAGAGAAGCAGGAAATATGAAGCCACCGAATACCAATTAACTTCGTAGTTGCACGGTTCACATTCCATCATTTCTGAATATGCGAGGACAGTCCTCTTATTGTGCTTTTAATTCTTTTATTTGTTTCATTTTCAGCAAATATACTGGTTTTTTAAATTAAGCTTCTTTTTATACAGAGTTACAGATTATATTAATTTTATATAGAATATATTTAAGAAAGATATTTAATTTTTTGCTAGTTAAGTATTGATCGATTAAGTTACTGTACCTTTGTTCCGATAAATGCGTGCCATTTCCTCGAATCTAATATCATAGCAAATGCCAATACCTATTTTGCAGCCCTTCACATCGAACGTCGTTAGGGAGTTACCAGGACTGAGTGAATCACTCTCTCGAAAAGTAATCTTATTAGGAATGTCGATGTCGAATAGATGTACCTAATAACATAAAAATGTGGTCGCTAATTATATTGCTGCAACTTTTGTAATTTAATATCAAAGTTACCAACTCCTAAACTTTAATTATTTTTTATTTAATAACTGACAGCGTTTTTATCACTTTCTTTTATTAAAAAATCTTATCATTTAATAATGTTTAAAAAGGAGAAAAAATAAGTATAATAATATTTTAAGTATGTGAAAAATTTATACAACAACAAACACATTACAACAAAAATGGGCGTTTCCCGTATCATAACGTATTTTATAAACCGTAAATTATAGAATTGGTTATAGTATACGTATGTACATATGTATATTCCTAAATTATTCCTAGATAGAGTCACTTTCTTCACCCCGATATTTTCAAATTCAAAGCCATAAAGGAATATATTACTTACCTTTCGGTGTCTTGCTATCAAAGTTCCATCGGGACCCCAAATAGTACAGGTATTGTACAATTTATCGCCCTCTATTTCAGGCATCGTACCACCAACTACATAGATGTTGTTTTCTTTAGCTGCGTTCGATGAAGCAACGCTCGTTTCACCATCAGGAATACTCTCGCCGTATTTAGGAAAGTACTCTGCATTGCAATATTTCAATTAATGAAAAATAACTGTCTTTTGTTCCAACCATAAATTAAATTGAAATGTTTGTCAGTTTTTTATTTTCTAAATTATCAAAATAACTAAGTTTTATATTTCGACTTAATTAAATATGCAATTTCTTAGCTAATAGTATATATAATAAATTGTTTCTACAGGTTCAAAATGAAAAATGAATATTTAGAAATATTTAATTACGACAATGCTATTTGTGTTAGCATCAGTGGCTTGTTACTCAACGACTTTGCTAGTATAAGTACCCAATTATTAGTATCTTAAAAAATATATTTATACAAAAATCACGATAATCATGAAAATGGGGAAATCCTATATTCTCGAATCAATTCACAATTTATTTTGTATATTAATTAGATTCCGCGCTCATCAGCACGTACTCACTGGCGACATCGAGAAAATGTATCGGCAATTCCTCGTACGACCAGAGGATCGGAAATATCAAAGGATATTATGGCGCAGCGCGAGTGGAGAAACAGAAACATATGAGCTTAACACCGTAATACTCTTATCATAGAAATAGAAGCAGTCCTCAATTCCCGCCCGCTAACTCCTATCTCCACCGATCCAAATGATCTCCTAGCCCTCACTCCCGGACATTTCCTCATTGGCGATTCATTAATGTGCTTACGTGATCGAGATTTCAGAGACATTCCATCGAACCGACTCTCCAAATGGCAGCATATCCAACAGCTTAAACAACATTTTTGGAACCGCTGGCATAAGGAGTATTTGAACGAGCTAACCAACCGCAATAAATGGAGCAAGGGTGGACACAGCATCCAAAAGGGCACAATCGTCATCCTCAGATAGGACAACGTTCCCTCCATGCATTGGCCTCTGGGCCGAGTTATCAAGGTTCATCCAGGCGCCGATGGTGTCATCCGGACAGCTACAGTTCAGACGGCAAAGAGCATTTTGGATCGGGGCGTCAAAAGGCTTGTCCCACTGCCAATTCAACCCGATCTCGAGAAACCCGAACAACTAGCCACCGAGACGAAATAAGATGGGAACTTCAACCACACCTCGCTAGTTTGATCGGTACCCTCTCAACGGGGGGAGAATGTTACGCCATGCGGCTTACCATAGGTCATATTCTTAACTATCGATAGCGCCACTATAATGTCGCAGACGGATCGTCGCGTCTGCCCGGCAAACAAACATTGTAGTGGCAAGCGCGTGGTTCATTAAGCAGGGCGACTTCCAGAAACGTCGACTCGTGGCCCGTATTTTACCTCGCAGTAAAAGAATGTGGCGTGATCCGAACGTAGTGGGGGTCGCCTTCCAGAAAAAACGAAAAAAATCGAAAGGCGTTCAGAACTTTTCGAGAAGTCGAACCGTCAACACATGTGGTATGTCGCGCATTACTTATCAACCAAAACGCAGTTACATTTTTTTTGTTCCTTTTATATCTTTCTAGTTAATAAGTTGTTGAAATAAACATTAATTTATTTGTGTTAATTCTGTGGAATTTCATTGAACTACCCTTATTATCATAATCGAAATAAGGGGATCGATCAGTTCGTGGCGTCGATTATTTAATCGTAACGGGAACTTACAACTCTCGTTGACGTGCTATCTCGCGATCGCGTCTCTCCGCGAACGGTCGAAACAAAATGATTCACTAAAAACTGTCCTGAATTCCTAAGAATTTATTTACCGCAAAACTGACAAAGTGTTTATTTAAAAAATGAGGTTGAAGGTAGTCCTTTTCTTTCATTTCATTCATTTTCATTTTCTTTCTTAAGTATGGCTAACACAATATCTAATCAATTAAAATTTTATATTTTCACGTGGAAAGTTTCTTTAGATAATTATTATCAACATGTTGACTAACTCTTACGGATTAATACGTGTCTGTAGGGCAATCCGGTGGACTTGATCGGCTTTTTACTTCGAAAGTTGAGTAATCGGTGTCGCTTTCTTACGCATCTTTGAACTGTATAAATGTTTTAAAATTGTTTGATCCAGAATGTACGTACCACACCGGACAATCAAGAAGGCACGTTTTATGTCTTTCTTTCCGATTAATAATAAGCCATTTACTGCAAAGAATGAACTTTAAAGGCATTAAACAGCACATCAATGTACATTTCAATTAGACTAAATAATAATGCTATGATTTTATCGGTAGTAACTTTACTTATTAACTTGAATTATTTCTTTCTTCTACTCCATGTTAGGAAGAGTATCTTTTTGCTTGAAATAAAAAATTGATATAGGAGTAATAATATAGATAGAGATCAAAAACTGTTAGGGCAGAAATTACACGTTTGAACTTTATAGTTCAGTATAGTTCAAATAGAAATTATATAGAATTATTTAATAATTTGTATTCCACTGGAATAAAAATTTAATTTCTGTCTTTATCAAATCTCTATTTCAGAGTATTTGTACGTATGTACTTATCGTCTGCTGTATGATCGAATATCGAATAGGTAATAATCGTTGTTACTCATTATGTGAGAAAAAATTATGTATATTCACAACTATGACTATTGCATTTTAGGCGCTTGGCCATGGATCGCTGCATTAAGTTTTCGTAATCCCCGAAACCCAGACAAACCACTATGGAAGTACGGAGGTTCCCTGATAACGGCTAGGCATGTTTTGACCGCAGCACATTGTGCACATATGAATGGAATAGAAAACATACACAATCATAATATTGCCATTCTTAGATTGGTGGAGGAGGTGCCATTTTCGAGTAAGTCCTCAAATATATATGTCGGAGATGAAAAGAGCACAGGAGCCTTTGGAATTTTGGATAACCCCGCAACATTGTAACCTAGAGTCTACTATAGCTGTAATCAAACAATTGTAGTTATTCAACCCGATTGTAATTATTCGAGAATTGTGATAATGAGCTTGGGCTCGAGGCGACAGTCAGTCGCCGAACGTAGCCGCGGTCACGGGATGAACGTTTTGCCTAACAAGGTATGGAGTAATTCTATAGCTCTCCTTAAAAGAAATATTCGTGGCGACACGCGACAGTAAACATTCCAACGGTTTCTGTCCCGTGGCTCGCCACACGCAGACCCTATTCTTCGAGTAAGATGATTGCCAGATGTCGATGCGTCTCCGCAGTACATGTTCGGCTAGCCCGAGGGCCCGTAATAAATCTTAAGGTTTAGTTAACTAAAGTCCTTCAAACAGACAAACAGTCTTTGTCCCAGCTACGGGAAGATAGGGGAGACATATTTTTTAACGAACGGCGTCTCCCACTAGCAACTTTCCCTCGAGGGCGGCTAGCATCTTTTTCTAACCACCGATATGGAGATTGACCAATTAGCAGCAACGTCAATTTCCCTTACTTCCTAAACGAAGGCTTTCCTCGACGAATCCGATGATCTCGTGTCCTTAGACACACCCCAGTATAGTTTTCCTCTGTGGCATCATCGGGACAGGAAAGGCATTCTCGCTCGCGATCTCATCGATCAAGGAGTAACGCCTTCGCGATCAGTGATTATTTTCAGACTTAGACTTTGTGTGAACGTTCTGTTGTCATCCCGTTGGCCGCGGATTCGTTATTGAGCCCGAGAACATCGTCACTAGCGTCGCGAGTGCCGAACCGCTGTGATCAACTGTTAAGACTGTAATAATTCTATCATTGCAATAAACTACGCCTGTGTGTACTGTATCAATGGCTAATCCTCGAGAAGATTCATTTGACGCCCACAACCCCATTCCCAGTGATGATCCGACATATATATATGTATATATATATGTCGGGTTAACATTAGGATTTAAGGCGCGTAACGATTCTTCGTTTGAATTAGCCATTGTTTTACAAAACAGATAGTATATTTACACGAATAAACAAGGTTTTACAAATATTATGAATAATGAATTTTTATAAATGATATGATTGATTAACAAATGATAAATTAAATTATTAATTAGATTAAAGAATAATAAGTTTTATCGAACAATAAAAGAAACGAATAATATATCTTACGATTTACTAATTTAACGAATAATGAAAATTAACGATTGATAAATTTACAAATATTGAATTTAATTTACGCTATAAACAATGATCCGGGGTTCAAACGAATCCACGGTCAACGGGAAAACTTTAAACAATTTTATAACACAAAAAAATACGTTTGCTGAATCACTCGGAAAAAATTACTCGATGTATCACTTTCCAAGGCGATCACACGAATGCCTCTCTGCATAATATCTTTTTCGTAATCCGACTGCATTTGTTTGTTATATTCTCGCTGGAAACATCGAGAAGGTTCCAATCGTTGTTGCTAGGCAATATCTGTCAGAAGTTTGTTATATACTCCTTGGAAACATCGAGAAAGATCCAAACGCCGTTGCTAGGCAGTTTCTGTCTGGAGATTGATTCCTCATACAACGTGTGTCCCATTATATCGACATCTCTAAAGTACAAGTCTATGTGATTTCTAGGGAGAACAATACAACCGATCCACACCTTCGTCAGGCAAAACGTTTATCCCGTGACCGTGGCTACGTTCAGCGACCAGTTGTCACCTCGAACCCACTTTCGCTTTTCACAAATGTCAAACAATTACAGATGACAATTACTTAATTACAGTTATGATAAGATCTGGGCTAAAGCATTAAAAGGCCTCCTCAAAATTGCATAGGGAAGGCTCCGGTTTTCATTTCATCTCCGACACGGCCATACTGACTATCACACGTCCTCGTGTGCAGCTAAAATACAGAGTTTTAACATTAGACTCGGTGTAACTGATATTATTTACCATTCGATTAGATGTTCCAAATAAGTCAAGGGTCCAATTCAGCAACAAGCTCTGTTCAAAAATTTGACAAGCAAGGAAATGAAAAAAGAACTCAAATTAGTGTTATAGTTTGTATTTAAAGTACCAGTTGCACTCCGTAAATCACCAGTCAGACCGCAGTGACACGACAGATCATTTTCGACTCCACACAAAGATCTCAGTTTGTTGAATCACATAACCACGTTGGATGCATAACAAAAAGCACAAGACACCAGTGAGGATATTATAGAAAGCACAGGGCACCAGTGAGGATATTATAATAAGCGCAGGGCACCAGTGAGGATATTATAATAAGCGCAGGGCACCAGTGAGGATAATATAGAAAGCGCAGGGCACCAGTGAGGATATTATAAAAATACAAGCACTACACTGGGAGTATTATAAAAGGCGCATACACTACACTGGGAGAATTATAAAAGGCGCACACACTACACTGGGAGAATTATAAAAGGCGCATACACTACACTGGGAGTATTATAAAAAGGCGCATACACTACACTGGGTATATTACTATGACCACAATGCGGCGTTAATGATTCCCAGAGATCAATGTGCTCGCATCGTTATTATCACCGTCGCTGTCATCACCGCAGACATCCAACTCAGCAGGAATACAACCATCTGGCATCTTTCTCAACTTGTCGTGTCTATCCTTATATGACCGTTTGCCATCTAGAGTTTTTAAAATATATCTATCCCCCTCTAAAACTTCCGTTATCACGAATGGACCCTTGAATTTCGGATCTAGCTTTGTTTGGTTTCTCTCCTCGTTCTTACGTAACACAAAGTCACCGAGATTAAACCTAACTATCTTCGCTTTCGTTTTGTCAAACCGGTCTTTATCATAACTGGCGCAAGTCTCTATGTTCCGTATCGCTTGTTGCCTTACATTGAAGATGTCTACTTCCTTTTCCTCAATATTATCAGGCAACAATAAACCGTAGGGCCTAGCTGCCTTCCCAATTAATAATTCCAGAGGACTTGATTTGGTTACACGATTGGTAGTGCAATTCAAAGCCAGTTGTATTTCCCCAATCGCGTCTTGCCAAGATCGCCCGGTCGTTTCCACCGTCGTTAACATATTTTTCAGCGTACTCATAACACGCTCTACCTGTCCATTGGCCCTACTCGCACCAGTTGCTATTAAGTGAAGTCTAATATGTCTATTCTGGCAGAAATTTTGGAAATCTTTACCCGTAAAACACCTTCCTTGGTCTGCTATTACCCGGCAGGGATTGCCGAATAAAAATATAGCGGACTTAAGTGCTATAATGGTATTAAAGGAATCTAATTTACGAGTATGATACAGGTATACAAATTTCGTGAAAGCATCAACTAAAACAATGATATACTCTTTCGAGTCACTCTTACCACTTAATTTACCCGTTATATCCATGTGTACCGTATGCCAGGGTATGCTGGTCTTAGGTATGGGATGTAGTTCAGCTTGTACTTTACCCGAACTAGCCTTCGAAACTCGACAAGCATGACAGTTCTCAACGAATTTGCGAACATATTTCGCCATTCCTTCAAACCAGTAATACTCGTATAGTTTCTCAAGCGTTTTATCCCAACCTAAGTGCATAATAGACTGATGCACATGATTAATGACGGACCACCTGAAACCCCTTGGGACAATGGGCAAGCAAAGAGTTCTACCTTTTCTCTGTATTTTCCGATGGAGTGTACCAGACCGTAATTCATACGTATTCGCAATATCTTCCGCGAGCTCTTCATTTTGCAACTTACGGACGATCTCAGAGATTTGTGGGTCGCGACGTTGTTCTGCTAACAACCAATCATCGGAGATTTCAGATAGATTGATTTCTTTCTCTACAATTTTGTTGATCGTACGGTGATCCAGATCTACGGGATTTCTCGAAAAGAAATCTACATGAGCCATTCGTTTGCCTTCCCGATACATAATGTCAAAGGTAAAAGTTTGCAGGTAAGCCCACCATCTGTAAACCCTGTCATTTAAATGTACCTTGTCACTGGATGCCTTCAGAGAATTACAATCAGTGACAACAAGAAATTCCCGACCGTGCAGATAGTGACGAAAATGCTTGATGGCGTTTACCACTGCCAGCGTTTCTAACTCATAAGAATGATATCTAGATTCCGCAGGGCCAGTCCGCTTGCTATAATACTCAACTACTCTATTTTTACCTTCGACCCTATGCATTAGGATAGCCCCAAATCCTTCGGAACTAGCATCCGTATGTAGTTCTATTGGATATTTGGGGTCAAAAATCATTAGCACCGGCTCATTGGTCAGAATAGAAATTACTTTTTGCCTAATTTTTTCATGTTTATCCGTCCAATTTATGTTCTTGCTATCGGAAGTGAGAGCATACAAAGATTTCATTACCTGTGAGAATTTAGGAACAAATTTTCGAAAGTAAGAAGCTAAACCAATAAATTGCCGAAGCTGTGTAACAGTCGTTGGTGCGGGCAAAGAGCTCAAGGCTTGTACTTTACCTGGGTTTGGTCGGACTTCTCCGTTATGAATCACATAACCCAGATAAAGTACTGACGTCTTCAAGAAAGAACATTTAGAAAAGTTGAAAGAGAATCCGGCGTTTACGAGGGTATCTAGGACGGTGTTTAATCTTTCTAACGCCTGATCTATCGTATCGGCAATAATTAAAACATCATCCAAATAAACGACAACATATGAATAAGCAAGATCACCTAAGGCATTGAAAATGGCCCTCTGAAAAACAGACGGTGCATTCTTCAATCCAAACGGCATCGTCATGTATTCATATTGACCATCAGGAGTAACGAACGCGGTATATTCAGTCGAATTCGGGTGAATAGGAATTTGATGAAACCCGCTGGCCATATCCAGGCTTATAAAGTATTTCGCCCCTCTCAGTCTCGCGATCTGATCAGCTATGAGAGGAAGAGGGTACCGATCCGCGACGGTGTTTTTATTTAATGCTCGGTAATCTACACATAATCTATCTGAACCGTTCTTTTTTTTAACAAGTAATAAAGGGCTTGCGAATGGTGAATTACTCGGTCTTATGATTTTTGCTCGGATCAGTTCACCTATCCTCTCTCGAACTATTCCCCGCTCCTCCTCACTGAGTCTATAAGGACTTCGTTGCACGGTAACGTTGGGATCAATTAAACGAATTTCTAATTGACCCGTATTTACACGATTCCGCGGAAAACCCGTAATAAATGACTCTTTGTATTTCTCGAGAACAGAAATCAATCGATCTTTATCGTTACCGACTACATCAGTGTCGACCTCATTAATGTTGATCACATCTTCCGCGACTCTGCTACAAGCGTTAACTATTTTTGTCTTACAAATATCGACACTGTTTCGTGTAACATTCACGTCAAAACCTTGGCTCAAAATTTCACGACCAATCATGATATCGTATTTTAAGTAATTATCAGAAAGGGCATGAAAAGTTATCTCCAATGTAAAACCGTTAATACATACAGTGGATAAAATCTGAGATGTACTGTTAACACAAGTATTCCCTATGCCTCGCATTATTACTACATCAGTCGTTCGTTTGCCAGAAAATTTCGAAGCTACGGATTCTTTGATTAATGAGCATTCGGCTCCGGAATCGAAATAAAATGGGTACGACTCACCCAGATGACTTAATTTACCAGCTGGAGGCTCTACCACACAGGAGTCGACTCGACGTTCATTCTTGAAGCCGGATTTTCTGTTCTGCAGTTGTGGACAATCAGGTGCGATATGACCTTCCGCACGACACTTGAAGCAAACCACCTTGGACGATGAAGCTGGACGGTTTCTTTCCTGGTGTTGTGTATCCTTTGTATCCTTTGTATCCTTTGTATCCTTCCGCTGTTCACTACGCATCCTCTTGCGACACTCCGTTATTTTGTGTCCAAGAGTACCACAATAATGACACTTCACCCGGTAATGCGATAACTTGCGTCGTTTAACTTCAGGTTCCTCCGATGTATTTCCTAACAAAGTTGCCGGCAGATCGTTGTAAGGATAAGCTCTCATTTCTTCATAAAATTGTTCCTCCGTCTTGATATTATTTGCGAGCGTTAATCGATGAAAGCGTTGATCTTGTGAGTTTAGCATATAAAGAGTTAAGGCATTGAGTACTTCGGGCATCGTTAGATCTTGCATCTTTATCTGCAACATGGAACGGAGGCGACTACCGTAAGCTCCTAGAGTTTCGATCTCCGTCGGTCGTTCTCTGGACATCCTTATTAATGCCGTGGCGGCTGTCTCTCTGCCACCAAAACGCGAAAGGAATTGTTCCTTAAACGTTGGCCAGGAAAGTTTTCCACCGCGCACTATTTGTGAAAGCCAATGTGCAGCAGATCCCTTTAGGGCACGATTTAAAGCAGAAAGTAACACACTACCTTGCATCGGATAGTCTTTCAAAATCACATCTGTGTATGAACACCACGCGAATGGATCAGCGCCCGTGCCTTCAGGATCAAAACGTGACAACGTTACATCCTTAGGTTCCATACTCGACTTTTGCTCCCTAGGCTGAGTCATCTGGTTCATGATTTTCATGAGTTGTTCCAAAGTGACACTTGGGCTTGATCCCACTTCTGATGTCGGGTTAACATTAGGATTTAAGGCGCGTAACGATTCTTCGTTTGAATTAGCCATTGTTTTACAAAACAGAGAGTATATTTACACGAATAAACAAGGTTTTACAAATATTATGAATAATGAATTTTTATAAATGATATGATTGATTAACAAATGATAAATTAAATTATTAATTAGATTAAAGAATAATAAGTTTTATCGAACAATAAAAGAAACGAATAATATATCTTACGATTTACTAATTTAACGAATAATGAAAATTAACGATTGATAAATTTACAAATATTGAATTTAATTTACGCTATAAACAATGATCCGGGGTTCAAACGAATCCACGGTCAACGGGAAAACTTTAAACAATTTTATAACACAAAAAAATACGTTTGCCGAATCACTCGGAAAAATTACTCGATGTATCACTTTCCAAGGCGATCACACGAATGCCTCTCTGATTCAAATCTTTTTCGTAATCCGACTGCATTTGTTTGTGATATTCTCGCTGGAAACATCGAGAAGGTTCCAATCGTTGTTGCTAGGCAATATCTGTCAGAAGTTTGTTATATACTCCTTGGAAACATCGAGAAAGATCCAAACGCCGTTGCTAGGCAGTTTCTGTCTGGAGATTGATTCCTCATACAACGTGTGTCCCATTATATCGACATCTCTAAATTACAATTCTATGTGATTTCTAGGGAGAACAATACAACCGATCCACACCTTCGTCAGGCAAAACGTTTATCCCGTGACCGTGGCTACGTTCAGCGACCAGTTGTCACCTCGAACCCACTTTCGCTTTTCACAAATGTCAAACAATTACAGATGACAATTACTTAATTACAGTTATGATAAGATCTGGGCTAAAGCATTAAAAGGCTTCCTCAAAATTGCATAGGGAAGGCTCCGGTTTTCATTTCATCTCCGACATATATATATATATATATATAACTGTACATAATACGTTATAGAATAACATAGTATATAATTTTATATTTTAAAAATATGAGGCATACTATTTAAGATTGTCATCGATTTAAAATCAAAGTATGAAAAGGATACCCTGGAGAGAGTAAAACACAGAATCATTCCAACTAAACATTCAGATCGTACCGACACCTAGGTATCGTTTTACAATTAAATCTCGGTCTCGAATGGATTAAAATGAAATACATACTTGCAGCTTCAACATCTTCAATATCGAGGAGATTCAAACTTTACAAATAAAAGCGGCCTGTTCCCCTTTCCACGACAGACTCTCATACCATATCCGCTCTTATCCAGGCTTTTACTTGAAACCAGCAATGCGTTCATTTACAATTTAAATTTACCCGGACCATCTACTGAATCGTCAGCCTTTTATAAATATATAATGAACCCAGAACATGTGCCTGTGCCCCTGGTATCGATGTTCGGCTTGTGATGTTCGTACCGGAACCTTCGCACAATTTCAATTTGTCACGCGTGAACATCGATTCTTCCAAGGGTCACAGCTTTATGCGGCTAAATCCTTTAGAACGATTAAAATGATACTAATGATATGGTATTTTTTGCAAAGATTTAACATATCCATAAAATAGGAAGTTTCGTGCTCTCCTATTTTATATTAATTATAAATTAATAAGTTTTATATGTGTTATTTATAGATCTAATAAATTTTGTATTGGTTTACAGCAGGTGCTCCGGGTATAAACAGACGACAAACGAACAAATAGAAATTCAAACTATTGTCGTTGTTTAACTCGCATGGGACTATAAGCTCGAATTGGACTTAAACGTTACGATCGTCGAGAATAATTACTATGTGTACCCTGTACGACGGGCAGAGAATCTTAAGTTATTAACGGCAATTCCTTTGTGCATAATTCAAGTTTATTAACAACCTGTAATGGATAATCATCGATGAACTCTTTTTGAATAAAGTTCACATTTATAAAGCAAACACTATAAAATACGACAGGACAATTGTAATCGATAAATGACATTTTATTAGGATATTATAAGAAGCTAAGATATCGAGGTACATTAAAATTGAGTCCGCTGCAACCCTCATGACATTTAAAATCCTACGCGTATATTGAGTAAAGTTGTTATATTAAATATAATCATATTAAATACAAGCTCGTCCGCTGGATTCCCAAATTATTTGGTTAAATACTTTGAATACGAGAATACCGAGTGCTAACAGTAGTAAATCCTCTATATGGTATGTCTACTTTGCTATCTTGAATAGGTAAATAACATTTCACTTTAACGCATTTAACCAATATTAACATTTAACATTTAACCAATATTATACGCATATGCACATAATGTTACTGTTACATATAATGATATATACGTAGATATACACGTTAATTAAATCCTCTATATGGTATTTTTATATCAGTATCGTAAACATTGTAAACCGGAAATCTTTTATTACACACGTACATATACAGTCAATATTATTGTTACATATAGTGATACATACGTTGATCCACACATTAATTAAATCCTCTATATAGTTTCTCGAGTAGTTCTCTTCAATACCGTTATATCGATGAACCCTTTTTGAATAAAGTTCACATTTATAAAGCAAACACAATAAAATACGACAGGACAATTGTAATCGATAAATGACAGTTTATTAGGATATTATAAGAAGCTAAAATATCGAGTTCTAATTGTGAATATCAAGCGCTCGTCGTTCGATGAGATTACCAATATTTTCTTCCTGCTCCTCTACATGGCGCTACGCAGGACTCGCTTCTGAGCACGTCTTTCTCGTTGGAGGCTTAATCTTTCTTTTCTTTTCCAGTAGAATTTTTACACAATTCTTTCTCCCTTTTATCATTAAATTACCTGTAATTCTTAACGATCTTTAATCTTTGTCGCTTCTTCCCTATATATATATTTTTGTTTACTTTTCTCCGTAGCGAATTTTGTCTTTCTGACGCAGGATTAGGTTCCTGGACTTAGGGAGTTGCTACACGCCAGCTCCACCATGGCGACGGCATTCACTAGGCAGCCTAGATAGCCACCTTTCAGCTCACGCTTCGGGACACTTTTTTCGCTGAGATTCTCCGCGATGAGGCATGAAAGCAGAGACCACCGTCTGCGGAGGCATGATTATTCTATTGTTCCTTTTAACGAGTAATCGTTTTACTCGAGTCCTCTTACTAAACCGTAAGTACAAAAGACTATTATACTTAGATAGGTACTTGGTCTCAAGAACCAACTTATTTTGGTCTTTCGATTAAGTTCTTAATTAAATGCTCAATTAGATATTCATAAATATATCTTCATAATATTTCCCTCATCTATTTCTTTGACATTCTAGCAACCTCGTTAAGACGTCCGCCACTTCAACTTCTATCTACAAGTGGCAAAAACTGAAGCTGACCTTCTTCATGGAGAAACATGCCGGAAATGGCATCCGCACGTGTGAATAATTATACTCAGTGTCCAGGTAGTTCTTTCGATCATCCGATAGAAGTCGTTTCTGTTTTTCAGAGTTCGTTCACGCCTCCAGAATGTAAAAATATCCAAGGAAGTACCATTAGGAAGCAATGAAATTCAGAGCTTCTGTGGTTATTCCTTTTTCTGATTGTTTCTTTTCTTTGCCCAAAATGGATGATTTCTATATCAAATTGTTTATTCGTATTTTTTTTAATATTCCTTGAGATTTTCAATCAACTCGATTTCGAATTTCTTAGCACCCGATCTTCTGGTTGACGTCGTTAAGAAAGAGGAACGAGTGCACAGGAAGCATGGTCGGCGTGAGCATGATTAGATCTGCCCGATGACCTTGCCAGTGATAATAGCGGTTCGTTAAGGTGGTTGCAGTCTTGGTTTGCTTCTGTTTCGATTTCCAGCGAACTCGTCAGCCGGCATGGCTTCAGAGATGCTCCCCCTGAAACAAGTCGAAGGGAAATAATTAATGGACTCTCTGTTCGATTGTACGTGGATGACAAGCTGACCGTAAAAAGAAATATACAAATACGATTAGAAAATATAATCCGAACCCCTTTCGGTTTGATCTGAAGGTTTCTTTTTCTAGACGGAACCAAAGATTCTTATCTGGTTTATGGTGAGCTAAGGAACTCTTTGAAAACAGCATTTATAACTTTCGAAAAAGAGACAGGTATTTCTTGCGCGAACAATTGAATAATTAATTCGTTCTCTAAATATCCTTATTTGTTGTTCCTAAAATACATAATGATTGGAAGCTTCTTACGGGAAGCGCAATCAGCCGCTGATATCATTGAAGTCGAAACGCCATTAAAACCATATTACGATTCGCATGCGACATGCTCCATTCATGAAAACACAAAAGCAATAAACAAGTACAAATCAACGAAATAAATCCTCCGAGAACGAGACGTTACAGGAATTATACCATTGCGAGGATACAAAAGACTTGCTCATGAGCTACTTCCTTCAAGTAGTTGAGCGGTGTATTTTCCGGTCGTTAACTTCCATATAATGGGATATTAAAGAGTACGGACACAACGCTGCTATTTTTCAACTGTTCATTATCAAATTACGCAGCGGGAATCGTTGCAACGACAAAACTGTAACGACTCGTACCTGCGTATCTTCCATTTAGCTACGGTAAACGCTGACTTGTCTGCGTTTTTTTTTTCACTTCCTCGTTACGGAAACCAGGAAAAGTGATTCATAATACAGTTTCTAACTGTACTTCTCGCGATTCTTCCTTAGAAATAAGCAATTGCTTCTTTTCAATTTCCTAAACCTATAATAAAACAGTCCATTCCTTGAATAGAAATTAACTTTAAAACTTTAGGCGCATACATTGTACGTATCGTATGTATGTATTTTGATTTGAAAAGAAACGCGGCAAACGCCTTTGAAAAGACGTTAGGTTTTCAACACCTTAACTAACTTAATTCCAGCGAGTCGTAAATCTGCTGCATCTCCAACATCTGAATATCCATCTTTTACAATGACTTGTTCTCCAACTTATTAAAATTACATCTCCCCCGTTGCACGGACCTTCTTTAAAGGTTCCCGCGGCAGGTTGAACCCGCATCACGTATCTTCCCTCTTCCTTCCACCCCTGTTCCCTTTCTCTTTCTATCGGACGGGAAGAGCGGGAACGCTTAAAACGCGCGAATCACGCGAGCGCCTCACGATTTGCGAAACATCACGTGAAAATCACCGATCCGATCTCCGTGCGCGCGGTGCACCGTGGGGGTAACGATTAAATCGACAGGATATACTTTATTGGCTATTCCGTTATTACAGGCTGTAGTTGGCGGGGAAATAGTCATTATGGATCGATGAACTCCATTGTAACAACGCACCTTCGAATTGCATCGGAAACGCTTCTGTATTGCGTGCACCGTATAACCTATCATCGTCTGTTTAGGGTAAATCAGTGGATCGGAAGTTACGTTTCTATGTTTCTCGCCTGTCAGTATAACACTGTGCAAGAGATACAGCAAGATCCTAAAATCATTCGAGTACAAGTAGCGTAAAATGGTCGTTTAAATTTCAATAAATTAACTATTCATACGTTAATTGTACGCGGTCAGGATTAAGGGGTACGGCGATGGAGAAGATTTTGTTAGCTAGATGTTGAGTAAATAATCGAAGATGATAATTTTATAAATGTTTCGTATTTATGATGATGGAAAAGATTTAATTTGAGTTACGTTACGTTTGAATAAGATAGACTTTTCCAAGAGTGGAGGATTTGTAGAGATAGTGGACGTAATAGTAGTATGATTTAATACTTGATGTGTCTTTTTTTTCTTTGACATATAGGTCACTGTGGGGAGTAATATTGATCTAGATATAACTATCTTTTCTGAGAAGTACGTATATGCTTATGGGAACTATGTTTGGTTAATCAATAGAGCCATTCTTTTGAGAAATTGAATCTAGAAGAATTCGACGATACTTTGCCTTGTTTCAATAGTACATCATTTTAAAGAAACGCCTGCGATTATAGTATATAATAGCACATAGGTATATGCAAAATTGCATTTTCAAATAATTAAATCAAAAATATAGGAATGTATCAATGGGAAGAATATTTGTTAAAGATCTTTCCTTTTTAATCAAATTCGTCCAACAACCCCATTCTCGCAAACATAAAATGAACGGTGCCTTTCTCAAAGAAACAAGAAGAAAATTGCTGTCGTTCTAAAGTTCTTCTCCATTGCTAAACTACCGTTCGTGTTTCTAGTTACACTCCAATTATTCGATTGTAAGAAGCAAGCAATCCCTCCATCCAAGGGCTAGATATAGTTTCTCGAGTAGTTCTCTTCAATACCGTTATATCGATGAACTCTTTTTGAATAAAGTTCACATTTATAAAGCAAACACAATAAAATACGACAGGACAATTGTAATCGATAAATAACATTTTATTAGGATATTATAAGAAGCTAAGATATCGAGTTCTAATTGTGAATATCAAGCGCTCGTCGTTCGAGGAGATTACCAATATTTTCTTCCTTAACAATATTAATTACGAAGTTTCGATACCGTTTATGACATTAAGATCTCTTAATAAAGTTGTATCGTTAAAATCTTACTGTTCCTAGGGAAAATATATAGTTAATATATATAGTTAAATATATGTCGGAGATGAAAGGACACCGGAACCTTGGGATAGCCCCGCAACATTGCAATCTAAAGGCCACTATAACTGTAACTAAACTATTGTAGTTATTCAATCCGATTGTAATTGTTCGAGATTAGTGACGGTGAGCTTTGGCTCGAGGTGACAGTCTGTCGCCCAACGTAGCCGCGGTCAAGGGATGAACGCTTTGCCTAACAAAGGTATGGAGTAATTCTATAGCTCTCCTTAAAAGAAATATTCGTGGCGACACGCGACAGTAAACATTCCAACGGTTTCTGTCCCGTGGCTCGCCACACGCAGAGCCTATTCTTCGAGTAAGATGATTGCCAGATGTCGATGCGTCTCCACAGTACATGTTCGGCTAGCCCGAGGGCCCGTTATAAATCTTAAGGTTTAGTTAACTAAAGTCCTTCAAACAGACAAACAGTCTTTGTCCCAACTACGGGAAGATAGGGGAGACATATTTTTCAACGAGCGCCGTCTCCCACTAGCAACTTTCCCTCGAGGGCGGCTAGCATCTTTTTCTAACCACCGATATGGAGATTGACCAATTAGCAACGCCAATTTCCCTTACTTTCTGAACGAAGGCTTTTCTCGACGAATCCGATGATCTCGTGTCCTTAGACACACCCAATTATAGTTTTCCTCTGTGGCATCATCGGGACAGGAAAGGCATTTTCGCTCGCGATCTCATCGATGAAAGGAGTAACCCTTTACGACCAGTGAATATTACGCGTCCGACATAGATTTTGTGAGCACGTTCATCTATCATCCCGTCGACCGCGGATTCGTTATTGAACCTAGGATCATTGTCATTAGTTTCTCGAGCACCTAACTACCGCGGTTACTTGTCCGGTTCTATAATAATCGTATTTGCACTAGTCAATGTCTTCTCCATTGCATAACGACAACGTGTAACCCAAACGAAGATTCGTTTCACGCCCCTAACCCTAATTCTAATGTGCGCTCCGACATATATATATATATATATATATATATATATATATATATATATATGTCGGGTTAACATTAGGATTTAAGGCGCGTAACGATTCTTCGTTTGAATTAGCCATTGTTTTACAAAACAGAGAATATATTTACACGAATAAACAAGGTTTTACAAATATTATGAATAATGAATTTTTATAAATGATATGATTGATTAACAAATGATAAATTAAATTATTAATTAGATTAAAGAATAATAAGTTTTATCGAACAATAAAAGAAACGAATAATATATCTTACGATTTACTAATTTAACGAATAATGAAAATTAACGATTGATAAATTTACAAATATTGAATTTAATTTACGCTATAAACAATGATCCGGGGTTCAAACGAATCCACGGTCAACGGGAAAACTTTAAACAATTTTATAACACAAAAAAATACGTTTGCCGAATCACTCGGAAAAATTACTCGATGTATCACTTTCCAAGGCGATCACACGAATGCCTCCCTGCATAAAATCTTTTTCGTAATCCGACTGCATTTTGTTTGTTATATTCTCGCTGGAAACATCGAGAAGGTTCCAATCGTTGTTGCTAGGCAATATCTGTCAGAAGTTTGTTATATACTCCTTGGAAACATCGAGAAAGATCCAAACGCCGTTGCTAGGCAGTTTCTGTCTGGAGATTGATTCCTCATACAACGTGTGTCCCATTATATCGACATCTCTAAAGTACAATTCTATGTGATTTCTAGGGAGAACAATACAACCGATCCACACCTTCGTCAGGCAAAACGTTTATCCCGTGACCGTGGCTACGTTCAGCGACCAGTTGTCACCTCGAACCCACTTTCGCTTTTCACAAATGTCAAACAATTACAGATGACAATTACTTAATTACAGTTATGATAAGATCTGGGGTAAAGCATTAAAAGGCCTCCTCAAAATTGCATAGGGAAGGCTCCGGTTTTCATTTCATCTCCGACATATATATATATATATATATATATCTTGCATATATATATGTCGGAGCGGACATTAGAATTAGGATTAGAGGCGTGAAACGAATCTTCGTTTGGGTTACATGTTGTCGTTATGCAATAGAGAAGACATTGACTAGTGCAAATACGATTATTATAGAGCCGGACAAGTAACCGTGGTAGTTAGGCACTCGAGAAACTAATGACAATGATCCTAGGTCACTGGTCGTAAAGGGTTACTCCTTTCATCAGTGAGATCGCGAACGAGAATGCCTTTCCCGTCCCGATGATGCCACAGAGGAAAACTATAATGGGGTGTGTCTAAGGATACGAGATCATCGGATTCGTCGAGAAAAGCCTTCGTTCAGAAAGTAAGGGAAATTGACGTTGCTGCTAATTGGTCAATCTCCATATGGGTGGTTAGAAAAAGATGCTAGCCGCCCTCGAGGGAAAGTTGCTAGTGGGAGACGCCGCCCGTTGAAAAATATGTCTCCCCTTTCTTCCCGTAGTTGGGACAAAGACCGTTTGTCTGTTTGAAGGACTTTAGTTGACTAAACCTTAAGATTTATAACGGGCCCTCGAGCTAGCCGAACATGTACTGCGGAGACGCATCGACATCTGGCAATCATCTTACTCGAAGAATAGGGTCTGCGTGTGGCGAGCCACGGGACAGAAACCGTTGGAATGTTTACTGGCGCGTGTCGCCACGAATATTTCTTTTAAGGAGAGCTATAGAATTACTCCATACCTTTGTTAGACAAAGCGTTCATCCCGTGACCGCGGCTACGTTCGGCGACTGACTATCGCCTCGAGCCCAAGCTCATTATCACAACTCTCGAACAATTACAATCGGATTGAATAACTACAATTGTTCAATTACAGACTCCGGTGTTCTTTCATCTCCGACATATATATATGTATAAGATTTATAAAATGAATGCTCGGTAAAATGTCTGTGATAAATAATTCCAATTAAAATGGAAAAATTTTTAATTGCATTGCTTCGACTATACATATACATATACTTAATGTGACTTACTTTGTATGAGAAAAATTCTGTTTGTCAATTCGATATCGAGAGCTGATAATGCTAACATACGATGAAACGATAACAGAAGAATCCGAATATTCAGAACTTTTCACGATATATGTTAAATAATATTATGAAATAAATTAAATAATTACTCCGCATTGCTTCCAGCGTACGTGTTCACGATTCTCGACGAAACCGAATATGGCAGCAGGAAATCAACCAATCACCTTGTTTATTCGACCAATCGCGGGGAGACGTAGTCGCTAGGAGAGACGTCAACGGGAGTCGTAAATTCCCGTTACGATTATAACAATCGACACCACGACTTGATCGATCCCCTGATTTCCGGTGAGATAATAGGGGTGATTGAGTTTGTATAACACTGTGATTCACAGAATTATAAATTATATATTTCCAACACTTAGATTACACTGATGAGCATAGATAGAGAGATAATCACTTATCGCACGAAGATAAGATAGATATGTACGTTAGAGCAGAGCTCTTGTAATTGGATTCAATGTATTAGTGGACGTAGCACTATAAGATATTTAGGAGAGGAAATGTAAAAAACTAACTTTCCCTTGTCACGCCGTGGTAGACAAGAGTCTTTAGAAATTCCTCGGAAACAGACGTTTGTTTGGTTTGAAGGACCTCTACTAGGAAATTCCTGAGATTTATGGAAGATACTTAAGGCTATTGAGGGTACGCCGTACGGAAGAGCGGACATCTGGTGTCCGTCTGGCCCGCGGTGTGTGACCTGGGCCAGGCAGAGGGTCGCCCGGCGTAACACACAACTTCGGAAGAAAGTAAAGCGCGGGAAGAAATCGCGGCATCCAGCTTCCTGCGAATCTATTCTTGATCTCGATGTAAGCAGTAATCTTTCGATAATCGTTTTGCAAAATGGCGTGCCTTAAACGAAGTGTATAGTAAAATTCGTATTTGAGAGACGCATAAATAAACGATATCAGGCTATTTCCCGCGAGAAATTCACGTTCGGTTGCAACATAACATGTCACGTATGTATTTTCGTCGAAAACTGATTTCGAGGGACGTGTATATGTACGTATCAAGTTACTTGGCGAAAGTTCAACGACAGACTGTGACTTTAAAACAGTAAGTATGTAAGCCTATGTTTGTTGTCTGAGAATTGGAAGAATCTGTCATGTTTTGTTTACGTCGGCTGTAATGGAGTGGTGTTTTTGTCTTGTGGTAACTGAATATCTCAAACAACAAACTCGAGATTTCAATCGATCTTCGAAAAGAAGTCATACCCATTGGCCTTGGGTGAGTTGTGATTTCATTAACTTTTTAATTCATAATTGATAACATAAGGTTATTGTAAGACCGATGAAAATATGGATAGCAACCAATTGCAATTGAATATCTGGCCTGTCTTGCACTATTGAAATTTTACAAGTCACTAAAGTTACCAGCATTAATATGTTCCCTTGCACAAGTTTGACGATAAAACAAATTAAATTTTACTAATTGCAAGTTATTTGATTATTCTATTTAACGAAAAATTATAAAATCATAAAATAGAATTCTATATAACCTGTAAATCGTAACTTGTCAATCTCCTAGTACATATATTATAAATTGGTAAACTTTTGTGTGTGGGGGAGGGGGTGCTAGATGTAACACTGATGCGACATTTTGAAAAAATATTTAATTATAATCATGAAAGGCGTTATTGAAATATTGAATTTTTATTAATGTTCCTTGTAACTTCGAGTTTGCGTACTATATTTAAAATGTACATAAGATATAAAGTATATTGACAAGTAACAGTCACAAAATTGTTTCAAATGAGGATAATCATCCTAATATCAACTTATCAATTGTGATCTGATAAATAAGAATTCAAAATACAGTTAAACTGTGTTCTACATACAATAATCTTTTTCGGAGGAGATTTAAATATATGAACATATTGTGATATTTTGTCCATAATAACATGAATAATATAAAGTTTCGTATTACATATACTCTATTTTTTAATATATTCTGCATATCTCATTTTATGACAACAGACAAGCAAACTATATTCCCATTATAAGCTTCGCTCTAATTTCGCATCGTTTCACCTGAATATATCGTGAAATTTCATCCCGTCAAAATTTTGCGTCAATCTTTTTTATCTTAAAGGATTAAAGACAGTTGCAAAACGCCACGGTGTTTCGGGGTTTGTTTAAATTTCCGCCAAATGAAAAAGAAGTTTCGCGAAAAATGGTAGTTACTAACGGCACGTCTGGTTACAATTTTCGTTTACAATACTTTTGGCGAGTAAATATGACGTACTGGGTCGATACTAAGTAGTCGGTTGTCCCTGAAATTTGAACTGTTGAGAACGAGGTAATAACAGGGTGACTGGTTTGTTGCTGTGTAACGTATACACGTTTCTGAATAGTTTTCTACTTTAAATGAAATTAACTGCTACCCGACGGAGTTTCGACGTAGCGATAAACACGTCACTGAAAAAAGCGACGAATGGGAATGGAAAATACGTAAAGATTTTTTTGACAAAATAAAGAATCATTTTGTCAGATTTCAAGAAGAGTTTGGGTAAATTCAATTTATGCTCTTTGCTACTTGACTTATGTTTATAACACTAAAAGTTATCTTTACAAGCAGCGAAGTGATTTAGTTTCATCCGTAGTTCGGTTGCTTCCAATTTTTTCATTTTCACATTGCGTATTACAATATTGATGTTAAAATATTATTATAGAAAAACATGTTAGCAACTTAATTTTCTATTTGTTCTTTTCTCTGTTTTCCTTATTCTGTTTTTGGATTTGTGGTGGATGATTTAAATAATGATGTGACGAGTTGATACTTGATATTGTCAAATATATTTAAAATTATTCCAAATACAGAATTAATCGCACGGGAGACAAAGATTTTGTAACGAATCCTAGCGGCTGCCATTTGTCGTTCACGCGCTGTTGCCGATACCGGATGCGCTAATGTCACGTAAAATAACAAAATAAAAAAAGAAATTTGAGGTGAAAAATAAAAAAAAGAAACTTTATTTTTTTTCTAACAACAATTCACTTCACAATCCACTTCCAAACTCTAGGCGTGACTTTCCAAGACTGAAGCTCTTATGATTTGACTTTCGATCGAATCCGATTACTTTCTTTTGTCATCCCTCAACATCCCCATCATGCATTTGCATTTGCTAGGCGTCCGCGACCGTTGCCACGTGCTCTTTCTTCTAGAACCTTCGGCGGAAGGACCGTTGGGATGTTGATGGTTCATTAGACACTTCAGCGATATTGCCGCCGATTGTCGCCGAGTGCCGCCACATCTTTATCTCCATCGTCAGTCCATCGGATTTGAAGTATGCCGGTCGTGACACTAACATTGTGGCGTCAGAGACGACGCGTTTTGACTCGCGAAAGGCGTTTTCGGTTTGCTTCGACCACTCGATTCGCCGCGAACAGCTCGTACGTATCTTTGTTCGCGAATCCGCGTAGTTTGTTGCACGGGTATACGTTTATATTGACACCGGTGTTCACGAGGAAAGAGATCCTTGGTGCCCTGTCCGTCACGAAAATGCGACGGGATACTAAAGCCATCGCCACATGCCGCGTTTACGGACGGCTGGTCTCGTTTCACTGGGTCCAGTTGCAAGGGGCCCGGCACTTCCTTGCGCGGTCTCGAAAGGTCTCGTGGTAATAGCAGAGACCAGACTTCTGCGGTCTGTCCTTCGAACTTGATATCAATCTTGCCTTCCGTATGTAGAATAACGATGTGAGGTGGATAGTGAGTGAAGGTGCCCACAAGAAATACTCTTGATGTTCAACAAAAAAGTTAATTAAATTATTAACAATCAACAGTCAACAATTTATGATCAACAATTAACGACTAACGATTAACTGTCAACAACAATTAACGATTAACGATGAACGATCAAAAGCAATTAACGATTAACGATTAACTATCAAGAGTCAATAATCACGTATCTCTAATTGTGTTTGCTTCGCTATGACGCTTAACCTTTCGCACTCCGCAGCTCGGGGCAGAATGAATCTTTGATTCGAAACCAAATGGATTCTTTTCTTTGTTGCCCCTCGATATCTCCACTACGCACGCGTTTATTAGATGTCCGCAACGGTTGCCGCGTATGCATTCTTCCGAATATTCGGCGAAAGAACTGTAGGGATATCAATGGTACATTAGGCGTGTCGGCCTTACGCTTTGAAGGTATAGCGCTTTGTGTCGCGAAGCCGTTGGAAAGTTCCATGGTCGAGTGCCACCACAGATGCATGACGATTAGATACAAACGCTTCAAGTATTACAATTAATAGCTGATACAATTACAACAAAACAGATGTCCTTTATGCAAGACTACTGAAATTACACAGCTACAATAAAATAAGGAATACGTCTGTACTATGGGAAACATAAATAAATATACACATAGTAGCTTATACAACATGTATGTGGAGGACGATTAAACGCGTTGTTGATTAATGACCAGACGAGTTGATACTTAGTGTAGTCAAATGTATTTAAAATTATTTGCAGTACAGAATTAGTCGTCGTTCGCTTAGTGTTGCTCGATATGTGTATACAAGGTAATGCTTACGTTCGTTCGATATTAATTCGCTATAAGAATGTTCGATACTAACTGTCTTAACGATCGTGTTCTTTTATTTATACTCGGGGGAGTATCGAAAACTTTAAATTCAACCTCGGTTGACGATTGCACGTAGCGGCAACATTGTTTTGCCCGGAGTTTGTTTATCGTTACGCTTTGCTTGTCACGTAAAAGTAATGGGAAAATAATAATAAAAAAATGTTGGATTCTTGAACCAGAGTTCGAGATACCTCTATTCTATAATAGGATTACAAGTGTGCGATTAAACTGTTACCGAAAGACTGAAGCCTCGATCAAGAACCAGCCCTTCTAGATGTTCATTTATCTTATGCCTACGTGCCGAATTCATAATCCTTTATTTTGGGAGTCGGTGTCGTGTGCAAGGCGGTTCAGGTTTCCTGAGTCGGTTGGAGATATTTGTTGACGTTACATTCCCCCAGTGTTAGAGTGCGGCTGGTCCTCCAGACTCTTATTTTCGGTGTAGTGCCTCCTTTTGTATGCCCTTTTGGAATCTTACATGCCTTGCTTCGAGGATGACTGAATTGGTGTCTTCAGGTAATTCTCCTAATGGTTGTATTTCAGGTGTGGAATATGTGTTTAAAGGTGCGCTAGGTGTCTCTATTGGTCTAGAGATATTGCTTATACCTGTGTCTTTTTTTTTTCTTTGGTTTTACAACATAATACACGAATACATAATTTGGAAGGTAGGCATTTGCTTATAATATCGAATAATCCTATTTTGTTAAATATACATATGTTCCTAGTAATGCTAGATCAATATAACTAATAATTTATAAGACACTTAGTTCCTATTTCTTAAGACTTCTAATCCTATGTTCATAATTAAGAGAGTTTACTTCGTTGGTAATTTGATTGAGGTGCATTCTATACGATTATACATTATTAATGATTTTTGGAGCGTTTTCAATTTTTGTTAGGATTTCTTCTAGACTGTCAGTTAAGGGTAAAGCTATAGTTTTGAGATTTGTTTTGTAAGTTATATTGGTTTTTAAGTTATTGTTTTCATCAAAAAATTTATCTATATTTTTATTCATTAATTCTAAATTATCGTTATCCAAAGTTACAAATAGACTTCTAGAAATGGATCCAACAAAATTCAATGACCCTCTTCGGTAACAAGTGTGTGTCATAAATTTAATATGCATGATTACATTGTCTAAATTTCTTTTGCGAGCGCGTGTAATCATTTCATTGGAATACGGGTATTCACATAAAATGTTCTGTTAACATTAGTCTAAATCTTTTAATTTCGCTGAGTTTTGCATATATATCCTTAATGTCTAAACCTATAATTACGTTTACAGATTCGCTATATAAGTATGCATGAGCTAATTTTTCTTGATATATAGAACTACCGTTAAGGGGTATAACGTTTAGCTTAGCTAACTATGAAGAAGGTGAAGATCGTCCTGGAAAGTAAGGTTTAATATGGTTACCATGTATTTTCCTAATCGAGTGATTTACTATTATTTCATAATAAGGGGTTTTTCACTTTTTCAATGGTGTATGGCCCTGGCCATTCAGTATCTATCTTGTGTTCTTTATGATCGTTATGAATTAATACTAAATGTCCTTCTTTAAAAATAGATTGAGGTTTGGCAATTTTAGAGAAGTTTCTAATAAATTTTCTATAGTATCCAGCTAGCCCAAGGAATGATTTTACATCTGTAGGATTTTTTGGTAGTTTGAAATTCTTTACTGCTTCTATCTTTTTAGGGTTAGGTTTTACTCCATCTGCTGTCACTACATGTCCTAGATATTCTAATTCGGGCTTTAAGAATTCACATTTATCTGGTTGTATTCTTAGGCCTACTTTCCCGAGTCTTTGGAATATAATGACTAAGTTTTTAGTATGTTCTTCTATCGATTGCCCGAATATAATGATATCATCGAGATAAACGAAACAATGATTGTTAATCAAACCTCTTAACGTGGTATCCATCATTCTTTGAAAGGTAGCAGGTGCGTTCTTGAGCCCGAATGGCATTCTATTATAGTGGAAGTGTTCTTGTGGTGTGCTAAATGTAGTGTATTTCTTTGAATTCTCGTCCATGGGTATTTGATGGAACCCTGAGGATAAGTCTAAAGAGGAGAAATATTTCGCATTTCCTAGCTGTGATAGTATATCGTCAATGTCAGGTAGTGGATACGCGTCTTGGTCTGTTAGTTCGTTTAACTTCCTAAAGTCAATCACTACTCGCCACTTTTGTTTCCCTGATGCGTCGATTTTCTTTGGAACGATCCAGACAGGAGAGTTATAGGGGGGTCGGAGGGTTCTATAATCTCTTTGTTTAACATTTCAGTCATCTGTTTATTTATTTCGGTTTTATGATGTTCGGGAGGACGGTAGGATTTTACGTTGATGATCTTGTTAGGTAGATGATACATTTACACTGTACACGTGAATGTGTGTGTAAGCGTCAGAGGGCGTCCAGGTCTCAGTAGAGACAAAAGACGATTGGAGGCTGTTAGGAGAATCTAGAGGAGGTGGTTGACAACAAGCGTGCGTGCAAGAAGGTTATCGAAGTCTTCAGAGTGTAATATATATATGAATAGCTGTTGTGTGCGAAATAAAGTAAACTATTTGTATTTTCGAATCCTCTCTATACCTTAACATGGTAGCAGAGCATGGTTACTAGTTTTGCAAGCTATTTAGTGCGTGGTTTTTAGTCTTGCGAGTTTAGTAAGGGAAGAAACGTTCAAAGAATATAAAATAAAAGAAAAAATACTTCAAGCACGTAGGAACGCTTGAGTAAAGAATAGGAAATCAATTAAAATGGAGAGATCGGAAATTATGCTATCGATATTTGATGGTGAGGGTTACGGTATGTGGAAGAAAAGAATAACAATGTTTCTGAGATATAAAGAATGTGATATTGTTATAACTAGAGTGAAGACTGAAACAGACAATCCAGACTGGGATAAAAAGGATCTGAAGACGATAAATATAATTTACAGTGCCTTCTCAAATAGACAATTAGAATATATTAGGGAAGAAAAAACAGCGTATGAAATAATGAAAAAGTTCGACGAAGTGTACTTGAAAGAATCGACGGCACTAGATCGTGTGCAGAAGGAGATTGGAGAAGATAAGTCTTGATAAATACAGTGATTCAGCATCGTTTTTTAGCGATTTTGAAAAATTAATAAATGAATTAAAAGGTGCAGGCGCAAAAGTGAGTGAGAGGGAAAAGCTGATTTACATGATAAATACGTGTTACGTCGCGTAACACTCTACCTAGCCCAGGCCACACACCGCGGGCAAGATGGCAACCAGATGTCTTCGGATACTCACTGCGTACCCTCAATAGTCTCAAGTATCTTCCATAAATCTTAGGAATTTCCTAGTCGAGGACCTTCAAACTGAACAAACGTCTGTTTCCAAAGCATTTCTAAAGACCTTTGTTTACTACGGCTTGACAAGGGAAAGTTGGTTTTTCTCACGTATGATGCAACTTTCCTCCCACGAACCACTTTCTCTCGAGGGCGGTTAAGATCCTTCGTTTAACCAATTAACAACGAAGACTATTTCCCTCACTCCCTTAGTCAAAATCGTCACCAACAAATCCGATGGTCCCGTGCGCTAGACACATCCATCCTTAGCTTTCCTCCGCCACAGCATCGTCTCCGAACATCACTGATTTTACATCCTTCGAACAGTCAACATCCTTCGAACAGTCAACATCCTTCGAACAGTCAACATCCTTCGAACAGTCAACATCCTTCGACCGGGTTTACACCCGAAGATCAGGCAGTCTCAATCAAGCATCTTGTCAAGCGGTCAGCAATTCGAATACAGTGAGTCGACAAATCCATCAGTATACACGATAATCCGTCTAGAGACTCAGGTCGCACTCATTCGTAGTCATCTCATGACAAATATTCATTTTGTGTTACACCGAAGTTGTTGGTTTGTGAAAATATATAATAACCTGTTAGCAACAGCGTTATCCTTCATTTAACTACCCTTATTATCCTAAACGAAATAAGGGATCGAGCGATTCGCGGCGTTGATTAGCAAATCGTAACGGGAATTTACGACTCCCGTTGGCGCGCACTTCGAGATCGCGTCTCCCCGCGAACGTGCGAAAACAATACGTTACCCGAAGAGTATAGCTACATAGCGGATATAATAGATGCAGTGAAAGAAGAGAAACAAACGGTAGCGTGCGTGAAGAATAAAATAGAAATAGCGGAAAAGAAAGATAAGTCTAATCGAGGAGAAATGAAAACTAATGCCTTTGCTGCAAAAAAGGAAGGATGCTTCAAATGTGGAAGAGTGGGATATTTTGCATGACAGTGTCAAAATGGCGTCCAAGCGGGAAGCAGTAACAGTTATCGGCGTGGGTCAACACGTGGTCGCAGCAGAGGAAGAGGAAACAAAGGCAATACGAACAGGGAGCGTGGAAACTTCCATCGTCAATCAGCAGCCAGCACGAGCGAATATGGCAACTCAGGAGCAGGCACATCGATGGCAACAGCGCACGCAGCACACAGCAGCGAGATGAACGAGATAAGTGGTAACGAAATAACATGCCTATTAGATAGCGGTTGTACCGATCACATTATTAACGATGTAAATTATTTTGATAAATCTATCGACCTTAAAGAACCGGTAAATATATATTTGGGCGATAATAGATCGATAAAGGCAACAAAAGAATGAAATGTTATAAGCTATTTTGAAGCATTTGAAAAACGAAATAAAATAAATATGAATAAAGTTTTTTATGTGAAAAAAATGTCCGCAAACTTGATTAGTTTCGGCAAGTTAACGGATAATAATAATATGGTTATTTCAAAAGGAAATATTGCAAAAATAATAGATGAGAACAATAAACTTACAGCTTTAGCGGTCAAAGAGAATGGTACATATAAAATGAAAAGTATATTGAAAGGAAGAAGCACTTAGTAAACAGTGGCGAACGTAGTGTTGAGTAAAAAGGAAAGATGGCATAGGATGCTAGGACACGTAAATTTTAGATACTTAAATATTTTGGGCAAGTAAAGAGCAGCTAGTGACAGGCATACCGAATAAATTTGAAAAGGAATTGTTGAAATGTAAGGTGTATATAGAAAGTAAAATTCATAATTTATCTTTCAAAAATAATCGAACTAGGGCTAGGGAGATAATGGAAATTATTCATACGGACGTGTGCGGTATCTTTAAGACTACCGGATTAAATGAAGAGAAATATTTTATTTTATTTATCGATGATTATAGTAAAATAGCTAGGATTTATTGTATAAAATCAAAAGATAAGGTCTTTCATTCTCTCGTACAGTTTGTAAATGAAGTTGAGAACTTAACGGGCAAGAGGTTAAAAATATTAAGATGCGATAATGGAAGAGAATACTTAAACAATCGAATTTATAAATTTGCTAGGGATAAAGGTATCATAATAAATAATTGTCCAACCTACGTTCATGAATTAAACGGGACAGCGGAAAGGTATAATAGAACAGTGATGGACATGGCGCGTTGCTTGTTAACGGAAGCGAAAGTACATAAAAAGTACTGACCGGAAATAGTATGTACAGCGGCGTACTTGAAAAATCGAAGACTAGCAAACACTGCAGAGAGAAAGACACCTTTTGAAATATTCTTCGAGAGAAAACCAAGTGTTGAAAATTTGTATCTATATGGAAGTAAAGTTTTTGTAAGAAGGCCAGAACAAAAAAGAGTTTCTAAATGGGATAAGAAGGCAGATATGGGAATTCTGTTAGGATATAGTGAAGTAGGTTAGAGAGTCCTATTAGGTGTAAAAATAACAGTAGCGACATGTAGAGGTCGTAGAAACAGACAAAAAATGTATCGGTTTTGAGGAGAATTCATTCGATGCAGTTAGCGATGATAGTAAAGATAATTATTTATTGGACAGCATGAATAAGGAAGAGTTAGAAAGTAGAGAAGATGAAAATGATAATAGTTCTGAAAGCTTAAAGATTCCTAGGAGATCTACACGTAATAAGAAAACTCCAGTAAGGTATCCAGAAAAGGAAAACAGTAGTGAGATTCACGCAAATTATTGTAGAGTAGATATCCTTTGTACATTTGAGGAGGCGATTTGTTGTGAAAATAGTGAAGATTGGAAACAGGCTATGGATAAAGAAATAGAGTGTCTCTATAAAAACAAAACTTGGAAATTGGTAGAGAGGGTAAAAGGCAAAGAAGTATTAGATGTAAAATGGGTTTACACGAGAAAATCAGATGACAGGTATAAGGCTAGATTAGTGGTAAGAGGATTTCAACAAAGAAACGTAGTCGTTGATGACATATATTCTCTTCTCTTCTATCATATTGTTGTCAAAATGGATTAATCATTGAGCAAATGGATGTAAAAACTGCCTTTTTAAATGGCGAAGTAAGTTCGGAGGTATATGTAAATCAAGCAAAGGGATATGCAGACGGAACGAATAGAGTTTGTAAATTATCGAAAGCGCATTATGGGTTAAAAGAAAGTCCGAGGGACTGGTATGAGTGTTTTGATAGGTATGTGACGACATTGGATTTTAAGAAGAATAACATAGAGTTGTTCCTATATACTCATGGAGAGGGGGAAAATGTTGTTTATTTGCTAATATATGTAGACGATTTGTTAATCTGTAGTAAAAACAAAAAAAGAATACAAAATGTAAAGAAGCTATTACCTGATAAATTTAAAATGAAAGATTTAAGTGAAGTAAAAGAATATTTTGGAATAAATATAGAGTATGATTATATAAAAAATGAAATGAAACTAAGCCAAACGAAATACATTGAATCATTAGCGAACAAATATAAATTACAAAACAGCAAATTGTACTGTACACCAACGGAAACAAATTTAAAAATTGAAAACGCTGAGATAAATAGAAATGACATTGGATACAAGAACTTAATTGGTGCATTGCTGTATATTAGTACAAATACCAGACCCAATATAAGTTATAGTGTGAATTATCTTAAGTAGATTTCAAGATTGTTGTAGCGAGACACATTTTAAATATGCTTTGCGAATATTGAAATATTTGTACCGAAATATTGAAATATTTAATATTAAAGATTTAAGGTTACATTAGAAAAGGAATGAAAAGTATGAAACGATAGATTGTTATGTGGACGTTGATTGGGCAGGAGATCATTTAGATAGGAAATCTACTTCTGGATATGTAATTAAATTGTATGGAAATGTAATCGGTTGGAAATCTAAAAAACAAAGGTGTGTGACAAAAGCCTGGACGTATGCAGAGTATGTAGCTCTATCGGAAGCGGTGAGTGAATTAATGTCTATTAGAGAAATTATGAAGGTCTTCAATGTAAATCTAGACAATAACCCTGTAAAAATTTATGACGATAACTCTGGAGTGATAAGTATAGCAAAGTACGGAAATTTCACAAAAAATTCTAAACACATTGAAGTTCATTACCACTACGTTCACGAATGCTTAAAGGAAAATAAGATAAATATAATTTAAGTAGGTACAGACGAAAATACTACATAGGTTCTCTAAGAGGTTTTTCTATGTGCGATAGTCGAATCAAAGATTTGATTTTTTCGATTTGATCTACAGTGTTTATATTTTCAATAATGTTAGAAATTTGGACTGAAAGCTTACCACCATTGATAAAGCATACTGGCGTTGGCTTTCCGTCGAAGTATACAATTTTTTGAACGATTTCTCCCGATGCGAGGGTTGGTTCTTGCTGCAGCAGAAGGGTATTATTATCTAATTTTAATGTTTTATTGGAGAGTTCGAATCGATATTGATTTAAACCGGGTAAGCCTAATATGCCGTCTTCTATGATAGGGAAATTATCATCTACTAAGGAAAATTCTATCTCTTTGTTGAATAAATTTAGTTTAATTTTGGAATTGGATTCGTATTTGGAATGTTCCATGGAGAATTTCTATGTGTCTGGTATTATTGTTCTTCCTGGGTAGCATCCTCGTTTAAGCAAGTTGATTCCTGCTCCCGAGTCAACGAAAAATCGCAATCCTGGTCGTCCTGGTAATTGTAGTCGTATTGTGGATAATCTTCCTGAGGTAGCATTGTTAATTCTGATTGTTCTTGAATGTGGTTTATTCCTGGAGGGGCTTTTGTTTGAGGCGGTATTCGAAAATTTTGGCATTGATTGGCAAGGTGTCCCAATCGATTGCATTTGAAACATTTCGTTTGTGGCCTTTCGTTTAATGGTCGATTTTCAAGCTTTGTAAAATTATTCATTCTTGGTTGAATGTTTTGTGTGGGTGGAGTTTTGTTATTCATGTTACTTGTAATCGTGAAGCGGTTACCTACTGGACGAGACGTCTGGTTACGATAAGATGGTGGAGTGGTTGTTTGTCGTGTCATCCGTCTGCGAGCGTTGTCTTCGCGAAAGTATTTTTCCACGTCCATTGCCTTTTTTTCTGCATCGATGATGTTTGGGGGGGGGGGGATTAGCCAATAGCACGTGTCCTATTTCTGAATGAAGGCCTCTTACATAGTCAATCACAGAAACCATGTATAGTCGATCGTTCATCGCTCATCGAGTTAGTTCGTCTTTATATTCATTGGTAATGCTGTATTGAAGTTTGTTGAAAACACGTCGAAATCTAATGTTATAATTTTGCACGCTTTCGGTTATTCCTTGCTTTATCACTCTTAACTGATCTTGGTGTTCTCTTACTGATGCTTGAGTAGCTACGTTACGTCTTAATCCTTCGTACAGAGTTTCGAATTCGTTAATATGGATATTGCGGATTGTCATTGCGGCTTTTCCTACAATATTCTCTATTTTGATCATTTTTAATAATAACGTTTGTTCGCTACACATCATTCTCATTTCTTTTATTTCACGAATAAAATCTTCTACACTTATATTGTTTTCTCCGTTTAGTATCGGAGATACTAAACAGCTTTTAGATTTCCAGAGTTTGCAGCTGTTGGATTGGATGGTTGGACATATGTTGGTGGCTTTTGTGGCATAGGTGGAGGTGGATTAGTATCGTGTTTTAATACTGATATATTATCGTCATCGTCAGTCATCATAGAACCGAATTCAGTTGATTTTACGTTTATTTGTGGTAGTTTAACACGAGAGAGGTTTCTACCTAATATTTCCATTTCGTTAGCGCGTTTTCTATTTTCTTCGTTCGCTAATTTTAAAGCATTCTTTATTTCGTTAAATTGTTGTCGAAATTCTTCGTTCTGTCTCTGTATTAAGTCTAAAATTGCTCTGGTAGAGGAATCGAGTGATCCCGTTTTATTTTGGACTCCACTTGTAGAGGGTAAACTTGTCTCGGCTTTTGAGTCTTTCTTGTTGTTCATATTGTCTCTTCGCTAGAGTTACTAGAGAAACTAACTTTTCGCGTTCTATATTGTTTAAAAGAATTCCGACTTTTCTCACCTTGATACGTAAGTTCGTAGAATGAGGTTCCCTTGCGGTGTTTTCCTCTGTGGCGCGTTCAAATGTGTTGTTTGAGTGTCAAACTCGTTCTGTTGATTTGTTCTATGCTGACAGTGGCCCCGTTGATTTGGTCCACCGTGGTAAATTATTGGCACCAAAGTTCATAACACAAGTAGTTCGAATCCTTCGATCTTCAATAATGTCCGTAGACCGAAATCGTAACTTCGTTTACACTGAAGCGAATGGATCCTGGCAGGATCGCCAAAATGTCACGTAAAAATAATGGGAAAATAATAATAAAAAAATGTTGGGTTCTTGAACCAGAGTTCGAGGTACCTTTATTTTATAATAGGATTACAAGTGTGCGATTTGACCGTTACCGAAAGACTGAAAGACTCGATCAAGACTCAGCCCTTCTAGATGTTCGTTTATCTTATGCCTATGTGCCGAATTCATATTCCTTTGTTTTGGGAGTCGGTGTCGTGTGCAAGGCGGTTCAGGTTTCCTGAGTCTGTTGGAGATATTTGTTGACGTTACATGTACGTTAAGACTGTGTAAGTGTCACGAGGCAAAACAATAATATGAGTCGCTCTCGATTTGCATCGTTCTCTAACTCATGTGCCGCTACATACTTATATAATTATTATTTCTTACAACCTAGCGTATGCAGTTGTGTATGGGGCCTTAGGTTCACTGTTTATAGATACTGCTAGGAATTAATCGAACGAATTCAACGCAGTCGCGTTTACAGTGTTCCGTATTATCGGAAATGCCGAATTCGCGTGGTTTCGCTTTGACGTTCGTCCACGTTGACGATTGTTCAAAGAACAACCGAGTGGCCTCCGCGTCACAGCTACGAAAGACATCGAAGCCGCGACACCCTTGAGTGACTTCCCTATCTTTTCCTAAAACCAAGGATGACGCAACTCAGGCAATCGTTACAAGCGTTCGAACTTCACATTTTCTTACCATACTATCAACAAAAAATGAAAGCTGGTTTTCAATGAGTCATTATATAATTATATGTCGGAGATGAAAGAACACCGGAGCCTTTGGAATTTTGGATAATCCCGCAACATTGTAACCTAGAGTCTACTATAGCTGTAATTGAACAATTGTAGTTATTCAATCCGATTGTAATTGTTCGAGAGTTGTGATAATGAGCTTGGGCTCGAGGCGACAGTCAGTCGCCGAACGTAGCCGCGGTCACGGGATGAACGCTTTGTCTAACAAAGGTATGGAGTAATTCTATAGATCTCCTTAAAAGAAATATTCGTGGCGACACGCGACAGTAAACATTCCAACGGTTTCTGTCCCGTGGCTCGCCACACGCAGACCCTATTCTTCGAGTAAGATGATTGCCAGATGTCGATGCGTCTCCGCAGTACATGTTCGGCTAGCCCGAGGGCCCGTTATAAATCTTAAGGTTTAGTTAACTAAAGTCCTTCAAACAGACAAACAGTCTTTGTCCCAACTACGGGAAGATAGGGGAGACATATTTTTCAACGAGCGGCGTCTCCCACTAGCAACTTTCCCTCGAGGGCGGCTAGCATCTTTTTCTAACCACCGATATGGAGATTGACCAATTAGCAGCAACGTCAATTTCCCTTACTTCCTAAACGAAGGCTTTCCTCGACGAATCCGATGATCTCGTGTCCTTAGACACACCCCATTATAGTTTTCCTCTGTGGCATCATCGGGACGGGAAGGGCATTCTTTTACGCGCTCCCGTCGACCAAAGAGTAACGTCTTTACGCTCAGCAATTATTTTTACGAGTCAGACTTAGATTCAGCGAGAACGCCCATCTGTCATCCCGTTGGCCGCGGATTCGTTATTGAACCGGAGACCACTGTCACTAGTGTCGCGGACGTCTCACCGCCGTGGTAGATTGTCAAACCTGTGTTATTCATACCTGTGTCAATAAATCGTATCTTCGTTACACCGCAACGATGGCTACCTTCAATGAAGACTCCTCAAACACCGACAACCCTATCCCCAATGTCATTCCGACATATATATCCAGCGAAAATGCGCTCTTGTAGACAAACGCTCGATTCGCGTCATAGCTTTTAAAGCTTGTCGCATCTCAATCCGTTGGAAAAAGTTTTTCCTGTAGCATATTTTATTTTTACGAACCAACAAGGTCTTTGTTTATTTCCTTCTGTTTTTTGCTCCAATTTCCCCATTGTTTTTTCAAGGATAGTATTTCAGAGCCACTAGTCAAGTTTATTATAACAATAAACGTACGTTTCGGAAACATTTTGTGCTGTGAAACAGAATACACTAAAGTTTGAAGGTCACATCGATTTTCGAAAGTTTATAAATGGAGGTGTATGACAGTATCACCAGCTGTTGCTGTCCAAGTAACTCCAACATCGAAATACTACAACGATTCCAATCGAAAACGCTAAGAGCCTTAATAGACGCACCTTGGTATGTTACCAACGAAACCATCCATCGCGACCTCAAGATACCTACAGTCAAAGAGGAAATAGCAAAATATAGCGACAGATATAGCAAAAGAGTCAACAAACACCGAAACCCCCTAATCACTGGACTACTCGATACGACGGATCAGATTCGATTTCTTTTTACTACAGACATGCAAGAAATTCCGTGTTGGAGAGCGATGTTGCGAGTTCGAGTGCCTGGACCATCTGAAGAATGTTACCGGAACTGGTATAGCTTATGTCGTTGATGATAATAATTCCTCCACGACTTAGCAACAAGAGCTACTCTGGGTGATGAGCTTAATGGTGCTGTTGCGGCTATTTTAATTTTTCAACAGGGATCCAGATGGCGCCGTTCACGAAATTCTTTCATTATAAACGTCAACGATCAACATCAGCCATTAGGGAACGAAGAAGGTACGCTGTAACGTGTCTGAGTAATTATACCTCGAGGAGTACATACAGTTATGTAATGAAGATTCGTATGTGAGTGTTTGTTTTCTTATTTCTTTTCCCTTTGTTTCATTTGAATGGATTTTTGTACTCAAAGAGCGAGGTAAGATTACGTCAGATACGTTTTTACATATGCTAAAAAAATGGAAAATGATGATGATGAATCAATGACACGTAGAAAATTATAATCTATTGTATTGTTGTTATCTAATGGTGTTGTAGTTGACTGTATGGTGGATGTACCTAATGGTGTTGTAGTTGACTGTATGTTGTTCAATATTGCTATGAAACTCTTCTGATTCATTGTCACTTATACGAAGGATGGAAGTATACGAAATTGATAAAATTATTAATAATATTTACGAAGAGAAACTAAACTGTTGGATATATGACAAAATAATTCTATTTTAAATAAGAGACTGGTCAGCGTGGTTATTTTGTTTACAAAATCAAACGAATTTAATGAATGTAATGGTAAGGAAGTAACTATAAGTGGCTGTTAAACTATTTTTATGCTTGAAAAGTAATTCGCAAAGTAATGTAAAGCAGTACTACTGAGTTGTACATAACCTCTTTCAGAATTTGTTCTTAACCTCTTGCTTCATAACTTCCTTAATTATACTCTTCAAACTTATTGAGTACTTCGATGTTGTTACGAACAGAAACTGATAAAATATTAATCATAAATATAGATTGAAATGAAAGCTTGTCACGTAAATATATATATATATATATATATATATATATATATATATGTACTACTTACTCAAACTATGGATCACATAACCTATACGAAAAAAAAAAAAAAAAAATTATTGTACACTATAAAGCAAGAGGTTAAATCTTTAATCTGTTAAGAATTAAATTTTTTATTGTAACTGCGAAAATTATAAAAGTACCAAGCGAAGCAAGTACGGAATATATGCGGAATATGAATCGCTCAACGAACCAAAGAGCGGCTCAGTGACAAAATTAGTAAAGCAAAGACCACAAATATTACAACATTATATTCTACCACAAAATAATTCTCTATACAAAAAAGGTACACAACGAATCGATTTTTCACAATGATAAGAGTCAACAGAACCAATCAAGACCAGGCGAGACTCTCATAAGACAACGATATCAGAGGGATCAAATCAGCGACTTCAATCTATGTTACAGAGTATAGTTATCAAGAAAAATTGCTCTTTTCATGAAAAGTATGGTAATGATACTTTTATAATACATTGTATATCTGGCAGTCGGATGTGCCCGTGGCCATCGGAAATGTAAAGACGACGCTTTTAGAAAGTGATAGCGCCATCGCGTTTTAAAAACGCGTTAGAAGAAGGACGGTTTCGCTATCCAAGGCGAATCGAAAAGTGTGCGTGTTGCGAGAATCAGAGTTGATCGAGACGTCGAAGCATAGAGTCGTTAGAGTTGAGTTGCGAGTGTGAGAGTGAGAGAGAGAGAGAGAGTTACCAAATAGTTGTCAAGTTATTTGTTGTAAATACGAGCGTTGCATTTAGTTTTCCTGTTAATCAAACATCGTTTCTCTGTCTAACTAATATCTGTATTTTCAATCCATTATTAATAAATTATAATTAATCGGACAAAATTACACCTTTAATATATTCCGATATTACATTACCGTGATGTAATATTTATCATGCTTATTTTGTACGTAAAACGAATCGTTGGAATATTCCCGAAGCTAACGAAGCATTTCCCAAAAGTTAAACCGAAGAAATTAACGCGAATAGTTAAGTGAAATTTTTCCATTAACTTGCTGACCAACCGGCAAATAAAAAATCATAAAAATTGTTTCAATGTGTTGAGGTCACGCATAACTTCTTTTTTCATTGACGATTACCAAACAGGTAAAATTTCGAAATTGTACGAAGGCCACGTGACCAGATCGTATTGGAATTTGAAGTGCATGGAAAAAGACAACTCGAAGTACAAACCTTGAGCTGTACTACTCGAAGTACAAACGTGAACTAATGGATGCAGAAAAGCAATTAACGCCAAACATCCGAACAGCATCTTGGAGCCCGTCATTGTTCTGAAATAAAAGAAGTGACGAATTAAAAAGACGCAGGACTAATAATAATAAAGGAAACTTAGTTTGTATTATAAATTGAATTTACATCAGAAAAGAAGCACGATCAAGCGAAACAGATCGTAGAAATGACAAATATCATCGATATACGTTTCAGTGTAATTTCACTTTTGAAAATTATTTAGTTTAATACGATCGTATTCATCGCTCTGAAACTTTCATTGTGCTGCAATTTGTGCTGCGTCTTTTTAATTTCTCTATCTTTCTGTGTTTTCGGAAAAATTACTTGAAAGATTAAGAATTGCTTGCCTTATTTTATTTTCGATTAGTTAGGATTTGATTATTCCAGGTAAGGTTTATTGTTTATAACAGGTTTTATCACTTGTTTATTATTTACGAGTTTGTTATTTTAGGATTAGTACCTTTTAGGATTTCTTATCCTTCGAGTTTCTGTTTCAGATATTTAGGTCTATTTCAAGATGTTTTATTACATTAGGATTATTTATTCGATTAAGATAATTTAAGAGTTTCACAATGCACAAAGAAATAATCGCGTGAAATTTAGATTTATGCTTTAAACGTATTAAACACGCGGTAATTTCAATGTCTATAGCCTCGAACGTGTTCTGATTAGTTGTGTCATTGTCTGTGACATTGAAATCACAAAAATCCATCGCAAGTGTGCTGTCATGCAATGTGGATGTAATTGGGTTTTTTGGGTATTTCCTGTATCATCTGATTTGTACAGTACTATTTTAACGCAAGGACAGGAAACTTATTATATATTTCCCGTCCATTATTTGAATCGTTGTGAAGTGTAACGAATTATATTCGATTCGAGGAGATGTTAATGAATTACCCATTTCATATGTAATTACATGGAAATAAAAATCAACAGACAACGGTATTTCCAATATTTTTTTGTTTCGTCACGTCTTTTTCATAATATATCTTTTATAGGTACGTGATCTATTAATCGTTCGAATGGAAATAATTATTCGTATAATATTCAAATGATTCTAGCCATAAAATAAATTAAAACGATACCTGTCAATGATATGCAATCTGCGTATGACGTCAACCTCGATCTATGCTTATACAAGAAATTTTATCAATCAATGACTAGATATACAATAATCAAATATTATAAAATTTCCTGAAAACCTTTAGGTGTTAATATTAAGGTGTTAATATCTTTAATATTTGCAAGTTATTGTTTAGCGCTAATTAGTTAGAATGTAACAAGTGGTATACCAGAATTGAGATAATTAAGCCACACGAACAATCTTATTTAGATCTTTTTAATTTTTTAATTCTCTTTTGCTCCAATACTTCGTAAAATTAATCTTCGTTAGCTACTACACTTCATAGAATGACAAGAGATAATTTTTCTTATATAACGTTTCATTCATAAAATCTATCATTAAAGTATATCTTCATAAAAATATCATTCCATACTAACGGTATATTTGGTGTCATACGAGATAACAGTTACCAGTGATGACATATGTAACTTTATAAAGATACCTCGTTTTATTATATATTAAAAGAATGTACTCATTGCTGCTATATTTCAGATGAAAAAAAGGAGGCAACGATTTTACAGTAAAATCGTTCGTTTACAACTGATTCATTTACATTTCATGATAATACTGTGCATTCTGAATATGCTATGATTTGCTTTAAAATAATAAATAGTCCATTCTTGCATACTATTGCTCCGGCTTTACTTGTATTTTCGATATTGGTATAAATAGAAAGACAATTAATGTCGTTCGAGTCTATTTTCGGATCATTTATATTACGTTTAATCCATATAGTTATTATATGAGACATAGTATCGTAAAATTTGGAAGAATAAAACGTTCGTACAGGAAGTACATTTTATAAGAACTCCAACAAATCTGCGTGTGCACCTAAAATACAAACTGATAGTGATTGTTCATAAGTTTATATACATTATCTAATGTCAATCGAAGGTATCAATTCTTTTTCTCCATAAGAGTACTTTTTCATTTATATGTGTTCAACCGTGAAGCATATGTCACCTACAACGAAATAGAGTTTTCCTATACTTAATATTTCCTTTATATACCTATGAAAGTCTATTCTTCGCGCAGTATGAAATTATGAATAAATCTGGAATATTGTTCAATCTGAAAAGAAAAATAACTCATTGACATCATTCATTGATACGAGATTCAGAATGTTTGTTTTGTCTTGCAGAAAAAGAAGGCAGCCCTCCCTTTCTTTTAATGTGAAATAGAAAGCGAAAATTTGAAAACAGATTTTTTGGAAATTTACTTGCAAATATCGTTTTCAATATCGTGATTTTCTTCCCAATGGTACTGTACTTTCAAATTTTCCAGTATCCCTCTAAAAACAAAAAGTCGAACCTCGTTATCATTAACATAAGCATTACAAGGAAGAGAAGTATTAGAAAGCAGCTCCTTTTTATTATGGATTTCTTTATAATCGTGTAAATAAGAAATTCCGGAAATTTTTTCCTCAAGAATTTAATTCTTGTGTTTTGATTGATAATTATTACACTGCATACTAACATTTCGCATACTGTTCGCATCTAACAATTTCCTAATAATAACTACTTCAAAATTACATATGTTCTTGCACGAATTCAAAAGTACGTATGATACAATTACAATTGATTCTAAAATAATAATTATTTGAAGATATTAAGATACTAATTAAACGTTTCACTATATTTCAAAATCTGGAACAACAAATTTTTATTTATAAAAAATGAAACACTCTTTATATATTCTTTGTCATGATGCTATTTCTTATTACCATGTCGACATTTTTTAAAATTCATTTTGTTATCTCTACGCAATATGAAAATTCATATACTGCTTAATATTTTTTACATATTATCCATCCACCGCATGATATCTCCTGAAAAATCAAAATATTAATGTTATATTATTACAATGCTTCTTAAATTTCAATTTTTGACAAATTTGAAATCCAATATATTTTGCACAATTATTATTTATCAAAAAATTCTAAGTTAGTAACTTTCTTTTCAAATGGCAAATAACATATACATTGACTTACCTGTAAGTTTTTGTTCCCAATCATCATTTCCTCTTATAGAACATCATTATTGTTCTCATAATTACTACCAGTGTCATAGATATTGTAGTGGCTACAACTGAATTAATAGAAAATGATAAATAACTGTGTATAACAATGACACATAACTTTTACTTACATATCAGTCGATAAGGGATTACTGTGATATCCTGTTGATGTTTCTTAAGGCACTTGATTAGGTGCGATACGGTATCATTCCTTATGGTATACTGTAGAGAAGTATTTTAGAAAATAACAAGAATAAATCTAAATTATTCAGAGGTTCCAGTTTCGGTTTAGACATAAATACAGGACCATTTGCAAAGAAGAAAGGGTGCGTTTCTACAGCCTCGTTATAGTAACCATGAATACCGATCTCTCAATTACTGGTTACTAAACATAAATATCCTATAAAATTTAATATATTTCTTTAATTTTTAATACATACATGAGTTAGTAGTTCTAAATTATGAATCATCTTACCTGTGATATTACACTTTTCCTTATAATATCATCACTCAAGTGAACAACATTAAGATCATGTAAACCATGTCATCCTATCTTACTGTGAAGATACTTAGTTATGTTATCTAACATTATAAAAATATCATCAAATTCAAGTCCTTTTATTCACATCATATGGCCACGACGATCTGGTTCTTCGTTATATAATGTTCTAAAATTTGTCGTACATATAGGATGTTCAAACCGTGATATCAAGGTATCAGTTCTTCCTTCCCAAGGGACAGTTTCATTAAAATTCTGATAGAATTAAAAATTAATTATTAATATTCTAACAATCATATATGTTAAATACATTATAGTCAACGATATATACCTGAGCGAATGTAGGGGTGATTCCTCGATAATTATAAATGTCATCAGCCCACATCATTGTGCCACTTCTTTGTACTCCAGCCTCTGGATTAGCAGCCTAAACAAACATACAAAATTTTATAGAAGCTGCACAAAATATAGTATATATGCGCAATATTGAAGCGTTCAAGGGGATATAAAGGTAATGTGCATCACATACACGTGTACTCTCATGCAACAAAATACAATTAGATTTAATAGTATAAGCTCTTTTATTCATCATAATAGATTGGAAATTTAAGTGTCTTACGAGGGTGAGTAAAAAGTTACCCGCTCTGTCGGTGTAGAATTTATTTTAAGCAATTGTCAAAAAAGACATACATCATTTTTTGACATAATCACTCAATTTCTGTATACACTTTGTCCATTTGCTGAAGGACCTTCGTATTTTCTCATTAAAAAATGTTTTGGGCTGAGCTGCGAACCACGAATGCATCGTCGTCTTCACCTTTTCATCAGCTTTCTCGGCATCCATCTCGCACAAACTTTTTAAAACCCAAATCTGTCGTGCACTATTGCATAAGCAGAGCCGTGGCTGATTTGCAAATGATTTGCCACATTATCCAGTGTCACTCGTCTATTCCATAGAGCATAAGTTCATTAGCACGTTCAATGTTGTCATCGTGGATGTGGACGGGCGTCCAGCTGTTTTTTCATAACACTTGTGCGATCTTCTTTGAACTTTTGTGCCCATTCAAACACACTTCGTGACAAAACACTTTCTCCATAATGTGCATTAAATCTTTGATAAATATAGGCATCAAACATAACCTCCGACCACAAGAAACGAATCACAGCATCCTGCACTGTTTTCCTGCAAATCGCCATTGCAAAGCGCCATTACTCGCGCAACGGTCACAAACGAATTGACGTAACATAATGAAACCTACGCAGCAGCACTGAACAGATATTGACGTCATACGAAGAGTGCAGATGGATCAATACGGTCGACAGAAATTTTAACTATCTGGAGTGCGGATAAATTTTTACCGAGAGTCGTATAGGAATCTATAATTTGTAAGTACACCTTTGCCTGAATGGAAATTTCTCTTACATATAGTCAAAAATGCAGAAACAGTGTATTGAATTGGAAAGTGATAAAAAATAAGCGAAGTTTCGAGGTTGCATGTGATTGCATGAGTACACAGGACGTTTTTAGCGAATAAAAAATAATTTTGAAAGACACGAGACTTATCTTGTATTTTATGCACTCTCTGTGTCCGAATCTCCAGAATCTCTCTATCTTATGAAGTGTTTTAGATTAGCCGGAAAATTTTGTATGTACATACAAGAAGTATACGATCTAAGTGGAATATTCCATTATTCTCTTGATACAACAGAAACGAAATTTACAGAACTTCTCAGAAAAGTGGTTTTTTATTACCAAATTAATAGAATTAATATACGTTTATCATCTTTACATACCTAAGTCGTGGAGGTTTATCGTGCGTAGAAAATTAGTGTCGTTTCAAAGTTACATTTCGTACATTTTAAGCCTATAATTTGTAACGTACAAAACAATGCAAATTTGTGCTGTTTCTGATCTCCACAATAAGAAAATCCAACTTTAGGTTTTTTACACAATGATATTTATGGAACAGTAATATCATATTATTGCATCGCTTGGAGAATGAAGTCAAGGTACGATGTGACCCTAGTGTAAACGCTGGGATACCCAGCTGTGCCGCACTTATAAGCATAAGACACAATACCTATTAAATACGAGGTTCATTCATGTTGTATCAGCAGTGGTCCGCCGCGGTCAGCCTGAAAGGATCGTTAAATTTTTAATCAAAGATACTGAAATATATCGATCGAATTGTATTGAAATTATACTTATATACAGTAATAATCTTCTATTGATTTGTGTATTGAAATACTCCAATTTATAATGTACATGTTATATGTATTTTGAGCAAAACTAAGATTAGAAGGAAATTAGATTAAATACCATAATGAGGTGTGAGAAGTGGGCAAAACTATTGAATTGTGTTTATCTATTATTTCTAATGTTTAAGACGTCGATTTGATGTTAATTCGAATTGACGTGTCTTCAGATACCGTATAGTTTGTAGTAACTCTGTAACTTAATTACCATACAAGAATCCTTTCCACCCTGAGCATGTTCGGCGCATATTATACCATCAGTGATATCAGGTGCATTAGGAAATTTAGAACAAGCTATTTTGCATTCGGCGTTCTTAATCACTGGCATTTGTACTACCATTAATGCATTACGTCGTGGTCGTCCTACGAAGAAAATAAGAAAGATATTTAAGACTGGAACTGTTTAATTTTATTATAAAATTGATATCACTTACTATATCTTAACGCTCCCCATCCAGCAACAAGGGGGTTATAGCCGACGAAGTTGCTCTTTCGTAGGGGCTCTTTCGTACAAATGGGATATACGTACCCTGAAAAATAAAAAAATAAATGAAAATGCAGGAAACGAATGACCAAAAGTATGAGAAAGAATTGTACACGCTTTATGACACAATATATGTGTACAGTAAGAAATTTCAGGATATGATACTTCAGTAATACTCAATAGCATATATATATATATATATATATATATATATATATATATATATATATACATATATATATATTTGAGGACTTACTCGAAAATGGCACCTCCTCCGCCAATCTAAGAATGGCAATATTATGATTGCGTATGTTTTCTATTCCATCCATATGTGCACAATGTGCTGCGGTCAAAACATGCCTAGCCGATATCAGGGAACCTCCGCACTTCCATAGTGGTTTGTCTGGGTGTCGGGGATTACGAAAACCTAATGCAGCGATCCATGGCCAAGCGCCTAAAATGCAATAGTCATAGTTGTGAATATACATAATTTTTTCTCACGTAACGAGTAACAACGATTATTACCTATTCGATATTCGATCATACAGCAGACGATAAGTACATACGTACAAATACTCTGAAATAGAGATTTGATAAAGACAGAAATTAAATTTTTATTCCAGTGAAATACAAATTATTAAATAATTCTATATAATTTCTATTTGAACTATACTGAACTATAAAGTTCAAACGTGTAATTTCTGCCCTAACAGTTTTTGATCTCTATCCATATTATTACTCCTATATCAATTTTTTATTTCAAGCAAAAAGATACTCTTTCTAACATGAAGTAAAAGAAAGAAATAATTCAAGTTAATAAGTAAAGTTACTACCGATGAAATCATAGCATTATTATTTAGTCTAATTGAAATGTACATTGATGTGCTGTTTAATGCCTTTAAAGTTCATTCTTTGCAGTAAATGGCTTATTATTAATCGGAAAGAAAGACATAAAACGTACCAAGTTCAGCTGGTTTACCATCGACCAGCCTGGTATGAGAGACGTTGCTAAAACCACAGTATGGTGGTCGCAAAGCCTTATACTTGTACACAGTTTTTATTAAAATTTCTCTCTTCTCTTTGTTTGGATCGTTCGGACAGCAAACGATCGTAACATTGCCCTGGTATCTGCACACTGATCGTCTATAAAAATCGGTGGCTGTACGGTACTGTATCTGCCATATTTCTTGCAGAGGTTTACATTTTCTGTAGTCAAGGCACCTGCCTTCTTGATTGTCCGGTGTGGTACATTCTGGATCAAACAATTTTAAAACATTTATACAGTTCAAAGATGCGTAAGAAAGCGACACCGATTACTCAACTTTCGAAGTAAAAAGCCGATCAAGTCCACCGGATTGCCCTACAGACACGTATTAATCCGTAAGAGTTAGTCATCATGTTGATAATAATTATCTAAAGAAACTTTTCACGTGAAAATATAAAATTTTAATTGATTAGATATTGTGTTAGCCATACTTAAGAAAGAAAATGAAAATGAATGAAATGAAAGAAAAGGACTACCTTCAACCTCATTTTTTAAATAAACACTTTGTCAGTTTTGCGGTAAATAAATTCTTAGGAATTCAGGACAGTTTTTAGTGAATCATTTTGTTTCGACCGTTCGCGGAGAGACGCGATCGCGAGATAGCACGTCAACGAGAGTTGTAAGTTCCCGTTACGATTAAATAATCGACGCCACGAACTGATCGATCCCCTTATTTCGATTATGATAATAAGGGTAGTTCAATGAAATTCCACAGAATTAACACAAATAAATTAATGTTTATTTCAACAACTTATTAACTAGAAAGATATAAAAGGAACAAAAAAAATGTAACTGCGTTTTGGTTGATAAGTAATGCGCGACATACCACATGTGTTGACGGTTCGACTTCTCGAAAAGTTCTGAACGCCTTTCGATTTTTTTCGTTTTTTCTGGAAGGCGACCCCCACTACGTTCGGATCACGCCACATTCTTTTACTGCGAGGTAAAATACGGGCCACGAGTCGACGTTTCTGGAAGTCGCCCTGCTTAATGAACCACGCGCTTGCCACTACAATGTTTGTTTGCCGGGCAGACGCGACGATCCGTCTGCGACATTATAGTGCCGCGATCGATAGTTAAGAATATGACCTATGGTAAGCCGCATGGCGTAACATTCTCCCCCCGTTGAGAGGGTACCGATCAAACTAGCGAGGTGTGGTTGAAGTTCCCATCTTATTTCGTCTCGGTGGCTAGTTGTTCGGGTTTCTCGAGATCGGGTTGAATTGGCAGTGGGACAAGCCTTTTGACGCCCCGATCCAAAATGCTCTTTGCCGTCTGAACTGTAGCTGTCCGGATGACACCATCGGCGCCTGGATGAACCTTGATAACTCGGCCCAGAGGACAATGCATGGAGGGAACGTTGTCCTCTCTGAGGATGACGATTGTGCCCTTTTGGATGCTGTGTCCACCCTTGCTCCATTTATTGCGGTTGGTTAGCTCGTTCAAATACTCCTTATGCCAGCTGCCATTTGGAGAGTCGGTTCGATGGAATGTCTCTGAAATCTCGATCACGTAAGCACATTAATGAATCGCCAATGAGGAAATGTCCGGGAGTGAGGGCTAGGAGATCATTTGGATCGGTGGAGATAGGAGTTAGCGGGCGGGAATTGAGGACTGCTTCTATTTCTATGATAAGAGTATTACGGTGTTAAGCTCATATGTTTCTGTTTCTCCACTCGCGGTGCGCCATAATATCCTTTGATATTTCCGATCCTCTGGTCGTACGAGGAATTGCCGATACATTTTCTCGATGTCGCCAGTGAGTACGTACTGATGAGCGCGGAATCTAATTAATATACAAAATAAATTGTGAATTGATTCGAGAATATAGGATTTCCCCATTTTCATGATTATCGTGATTTTTGTATAAATATATTTGTGAAGATACTAATAATTAGGTACTTATAAATTAGTATTGTCAATTATTTTGCATTTATAATTCCGCCTCTAGTATAAGTGTTAATTGAAAACTAACTTTATGTTTCAAAAAGTACTAGCAAAGTCGTTGAGTAACAAGCCACTGATGCTAACACAAATAGCATTGTCGTAATTAAATATTTCTAAATATTCATTTTTCATTTTGAACCTGTAGAAACAATTTATTATATATACTATTAGCTAAGAAATTGCATATTTAATTAAGTCGAAATATAAAACTTAGTTATTTTGATAATTTAGAAAATAAAAAACTGACAAACGTTTCAATTTAATTTATGGTTGGAACAAAAGACAGTTATTTTTCATTAATTGAAATATTGCAATGCAGAGTACTTTCCAAAATACGCCGAGAGTATTCCTGATGGTGAAACGAGCGTTGCTTCATCGAACGCAGCTAAAGAAAACAACATCTATGTAGTTGGTGGTACGATGCCTGAAATAGAGGGCGATAAATTGTACAATACCTGTACTATTTGGGGTCCCGATGGAACTTTGATAGCAAAGCACCGAAAGGTAAGTAATATATTCCTTTATGGCTTTGAATTTGAAAATATTGGGGTGAAGAAAGTGACTCTATCTAGGAATAATTTAGGAATATACATATGTACATACGTATACTATAACCAATTCTATAATTTACGGTTTATAAAATACGTTATGATACGGGAAACGCCCATTTTTGTTGTAATGTGTTTGTTGTTGTATAAATTTTTCACATACTTAAAATATTATTATACTTATTTTTTCTCCTTTTTAAACATTATTAAATGATAAGATTCTTTAATAAAAGAAAGTGATAAAAACGCTGTCAGTTATTAAATAAAAAATAATTAAAGTTTAGGAGTTGGTAACTTTGATATTAAATTAGAAAAGTTGCAGCAATAGAATTAGCGACCACATTTTTATGTTATTAGGTACATCTATTCGACATCGACATTCCTAATAAGATTACTTTTCGAGAGAGTGATTCACTCAGTCCTGGTAACTCCCTAACGACGTTCGATGTGAAGGGCTGCAAAATAGGTATTGGCATTTGCTATGATATTAGATTCGAGGAAATGGCACGCATTTATCGGAACAAAGGTACAGTAACTTAATCGATCAATACTTAACTAGCAAAAAATTAAATATCTTTCTTAAATATATTCTATATAAAATTAATATAATCTGTAACTCTGTATAAAAAGAAGCTTAATTTAAAAAACCAGTATATTTGCTGAAAATGAAACAAATAAAAGAATTAAAAGCACAATAAGAGGACTGTCCTCGCATATTCAGAAATGATGGAATGTGAACCGTGCAACTACGAAGTTAATTGGTATTCGGTGGCTTCATATTTCCTGCTTCTCTGGGTTAGGTTGCCAAATGCTGATATATCCAGCGGCATTCAATATGACCACTGGACCACTGCACTGGTCATTACTTCAGCGTTTCAGAGCGAATGATAATCAATTATACGTTGCCTGCATATCACCGGCTCGTGTTCCTTAAGCAAGTTACGTCGCATGGGGACATACACAGTTGACCAATCCCTGGGGAAAGATTCTTTACGATTTGGAAACTCAAGAGAATATGGCAGTCACCGATATCGGTAATTTACAGCTTAAAATTAAAAGCGAGAGATCCATGATGTAATTAATTTTTAGTCTCGTTAATTTATCGATTTAGCCATCTTCCTCTGTATTTGTTGAATTTATTAGTAAGCATTACTTATTACTTCGTATGTTTCTTTTTTCTATCAGATCTAAAAGTTGTTGAGGAAGTAAGGGCTCAGATGCCTACATTTTCTCAGAGACGTACAGATTTGTACGACACTGTCTGTAAGAAGGAGTAACTCTACACTAAAACAGAAAATGTTTTTTTATAATATTTCTACTGCAATATCCCTTTTTTGTGAATTATTACTAATTTCTTATCATTTGTACTAAACGAATGACTCAATTAAGAAAACCAAAACGTTATAAATAATAATCTGTATATCTTGTGTATCAACATGTAATTGGATATTATAATAATATAGGAATGCTATAATAATATAGGATAATAATATAGGAGAATAATAATATAGAAAAAAATACATGCTTTTAAACACCTTTAATATCGATCACATAAATTGGTATAATTCACAATGATTACGCATACATAAAAGACCCCTTGATAGTAAAATTTACGATCAAAAGGCAATTACGTATCGTTTAACAACATTTAATTTATAACACCTTTTAAACATTTAGACAGATTAACACATAACACTTCTTATATATAAACATCAATTCGAAGTTATCAGCTTGAAGAAATTGGTCGATTAATACCTGTAGATTGTCTGTCTCGATGAAAGACTTAAAGAGAGCAAAAACATGATGATGCCGCTAATATAATATTCCTTCTTTCTTGTATCTGTCTGCCTCTCAGGTCGTTTTACTAATTACAATAAGTAATTTCGACTTCTTTGCGCTCTCTTTTAACGCATTCGAGACCGAAAGAAATTCATATCAGTCAGTAGGCAAGGATATAATATACATATTTTATATATAACTTATGTAGTAATGTATATATCATGTTAGTTTCATATTTTTTTCAACATAGAATTATTATATATATATATATATATATATATATATATATATATAACTATACATAATACATTATAGAATAACATAGTATATAATTTTATATTTTAAAAATATGAAGCATACTATTTAAGATTGTCATCGATTTAAAATCAAAGTATGAAAAGGATACCCTGGAGAGAGTAAAACACAGAATCATTCCAACTAAACATTCAGATCGTACCGACACCTAGGTATCGTCTTACAATTAAATCTCGGTCTCGAATGGATTAAAATGAAATACATACTTGCAGCTTCAACATCTTCAATATCGAGGAGATTCAAACTTTACAAATAAATGTAAATTGCGATGTAAAACAAAGCGATGTAAAAAGGGAAAAAGGAGGAAAGAAGGAACAGGGAAGCAAAGAGAAGAAACGAATTTTTCATTTTCTCGAAACTGGATCAAGTTTCAGGAAGACCATCCAAGTAATTGATGTCCTCTGTAATTATTTGTTAATCATGCGCGGAATCAGAACGATTCGACCTCGTTCCAAAGCAAATCGTTACTAGAGTAGAGACGGGAATTAATAATTCGTGTCAATTGTTCGATCGTGTTCACAAATTCAAATGCGGTTGAGTGGCGGAAACCATTTATAACACGTCCCATACAGCGTAGATCGCATACACGTCTTAGGATGTATTTTTGGTACTTATATATACTCTATATATATTCTTACTCTATATATACTTATATGTACTCTACATATATTCTCTATCTTAGATATACCATAAAATATTTCGTGTAATCGCGTATTCGTGTCTAATGTCAGGGATTCTCTTTCCATAAGTCTGCGTTTTCTATATTATCTTTCTTCCTTATCAGTAGGCATTCTCACAATTTGTGATTAATACTGCTCGTACAGGAATGTTAGGTTTTTGACGTTGTAAAATTTCACGTGAAATAATAATGCCTATATATTGACTAATTTATCAATTAATTAAATCCGTGTATATCAAGTTTTCTATAATTTACTACTTTCGTGTAACTACAGAAATTTGATGCAATATAAAACTTGATTAAAACAGCGATTCATTAGGAAACGAGAATAATGATGCAAATATTTTTTGTAGCCATTATATAGGATTTCGATCGCATAATTAATCAGTATCAACTTACCGGTCTTTAACGGTAGAATAGAAAGAAGTGCAGGCGGTACGGAGACCGCAATTATGATCACTTTCAGATAGAATCTCCAACAGTGGTACATCTTCTTAGTCGTAATAAGTCGCGATCAGAAGCGTAAAAGAAGTTTAGCAGTGGCGTAAGTACCGCACTAGCCAGAAGTATCTGCGACAGAAATCAGAATACACTCTTTTTCGCATGGTTGGATCAATTTCGCGTGGGACTAACCTGATTGAACCTAACGCGGGATAATTGCTCAACTCACGACCTTAACCAGCCCGCTTGATTCTCTGTAAATGCTTGAAATTGACGCTTGGATTCTTTCCAGATTAACTAGCTTTGCCCCTCCCTCCCTTTATCTATTTTCTTAGATCGACTTAGAATGGATCGAACAAAGGCACAAAAGAATTCGAAGAAAACAACAACTTATTATCCAAATTGTTCATCGAGGGTAATCAATGCTGTATACTTCCTAGAATTAGGATGAATAGGGATTTGGAGAAACCCACCGGCCATGTCCAGAATAATAAAATATCTCGCTTTTGCAATCTCGCGACTCGATCCGCAATGAGGGGTAAAGGATACCGATCCGCGACCGTATATTTATTTAGTTCTCGAAAATCTGCCTATCATCTATCTGAACCATTGTTCGTCTTCACGAGTAACACGGGATATAGAAGGGAAAATAAAGGAAAGGAAGGTGGGGATAAGTAGAAGCTTGGGGCCAAGTTTAATTCACTGAAACCGAGCTGCTTGTATTATCACAAAACAAAATTGCCAGTACGTCATTTCCGTACTCTCGTCCTCGCGAAAATGGTTTTGCTCGTTAAGAAAAAACGAAGAGACAGGGGAAGAGAAGAGAGGAAAAAGCAAACGGAGAGCGCTTTTAAAAAGCTGGCGAACCGTGTGTTACCACAACGAGATACGCGGTGCTATTTGTCGCTTTAAATTGTGTCGCAACTCGTTTTTGAGATCTTTGCCAGGGACGCGTTAAAACACGCTGCAAATATATTTCTGGCTTTTCTGGGGTTTAACTGAAATATGACAAATAACGTTGTAAAACATATGTACTTATGACTTACAGAGTAATTGAGTGTACAAAATATATAGTATACAAAATAGCCAGCGATTTAGGGCTTTAAAAGATCAAAAGAAAAGAAAAGAAAAGAAAAGAAAAGAAAAGAAAAGAAAAGAAAAGAAAAGAAAAGAAAAGAAAAGAAAAGAAAAGAAAAGAAAAGAAAAGAAAAGAAAAGAAAAGAAAAGAAAAGAAAAGAAAAGAATAGAAAAGAAAAGAAAAGAAAAGAAAAGAAAAGAAAAGAAAAGAAAAGAAGAAAGATAATATGTTGTGGCAGTCTAAGTCGATCTAAGAAAATAGATAAAGGGAGGGAGGGGCAAAGCTAGTTAATCCGGAAAGAATCCAAGCGTCAATTTCAAGCATTTACAGAGAATCACTATTGAAGGTTCAAAGGCCGACTAGTGAGCTTCATCCTATCTCATTTTTTAATCAGGCGATGGATCGACGAATCGTATTGATTTCGAGGATTATTATAGTTCTGTGGGAATTTTAAAGCGTGGTTTGTCTAATCTTGTCTCGTTAGCTACAGACTCTTTGGCGAGCAGCCTGAAACTTGATCCAGTTTCGAGAAAATGAAATATTCGTTTTTCCTCTTTGCTTCCCTGTTCCTTCTTTCCTCCTTTTTCCCTTTTTACATCGCGTTAAGACCCGTTAAATAATATTGACTGCCGTGGACGCTGGCTGAGAAGTGCACTTTATAACTAGCTTTAAAATCACTGACGTCGATGAGGACAAAGGTAAGTTAGAGGGTCATTTATCTGAGCTGGTGTTATTCCGCTGTACAAACTATTTCCGGCCAGTACCTTTTATGTACTTTCGCTTCCGCTAACAAGCAACGCGCCATGTCCATCACTGTTCTATTATACCTTTCCGCTGTCCCGTTTAATTCATGTACGTATGTTGGGCAATTATTTATTCTTATACCTTTATCCCTAGCAAATTTATAAATTCGATTATTTAAATATTCTTTACCATTATCGCATCTTAATATTTTTAACCTCTTGCCCGTTAAATTTTCGGCTTCATTTACGAACTGTACGAAAGAATCAAAGACCTCATCTTTTGATTTTATACAATAGATCCTAGCTATTTTACTATAATCATCGATAAATGAAATGAAATATTTTTCTCCATTGAATCCGGTAGTCTTAAAGGGACCACATACGTCCGTATGAATAATTTCCATTATTTCCTTAGCCTTAGTTCGATTATTTTTGAAAGGTAAGTTATGCATTTTGCTTTCTATACACACCCTACATTTCAAAAGTTCCTTTTCAAATTCATTCGGTATGCCAGTCACTAGCTGCTCTTTACCCAAAATCTCTAAATATTTAAAATTTACGTGTCCTAGCATCCTATGCCATCTTTCCTTTTTACTCATACCACTACGTTCGGCGCTGTTTACTAAGTGCTTCTTCCCTTTCAATATACTTTTTATTCTATATGTCCCATTCTCTTTGAACGCTACAGCTGTAAGTATATTATCCTCATCTATTACTTTCGCAATATTTCCTTTGGAAATAACCGTATTCTTATTGTCTGTTAGTTTACCTAAACTAATCAAATTTGCGGACATTTCTTTCGCGTAAAATACTTTCCTCATATTTATTTTATTTTGTTTTCCGAATGCTTCAAAATGACTTATAACATTCCCAACTTTTGTCGCTTTTATCGGTCTATTATCGCCTAAATATATAATATATTTACCGGTTCTTTTAGGTCGATAGATTTATCGAAATAATTTATATTATTAATTATGTGATCGGTACAACCGCTATCTAATAGCCACACTATTTCGTTCTTACTTATTTCATTCGTCTCACTGCTGTTTGCTGCGTGCGCCGTTGCTGTCCATATGCCTGCTCTTGAGTTTCCATGCTCGCCCGTGCCGGTTCTTGATTGACGATGAAAGTTTCCACGTCCTCTGCTCGTATTGCCTTTGTTCTCTCTTCCTCTGTTTCGACCACGTGTTGGCCCATGCCAATAGCCGTTACTGCTTCCCGCTTGGACGCCATTTTGACACTCTCTCGCAAAGTGTCCTAATCTTCCACATCTGAAGCATCCTTCCTTTTTTGCAGAAAAGGCGTTGGTTTGCCTTTCTCCTCCATTGGATTTATTTTTCTTCTCTGCTATTTCTATTTTATTTTTCACATACGCTACCGTTTGATTCTCTTCTTTCAATGCGTCTATTATGTCCGCTATGTAGCTGTATTCTTCGGCTAACGTATTCAGCATGTAATTCAGCTTTTCCCTCTCACTTACTTGTGCGCCCGCACTTTTTAATTCATTTATTAATTTTTCGAAATCGTTAAAGAATGATGCTGAATCACTGTAGTTCTCCAGTCTTATGTTTTCCAATCTCCTTCTGCATACGATCTGCAGTGCCGTCGACTGTTTCAAGTACATTTCATCGAACCTTTTTATTATATCATACGCCGTTTTTCCTTCCCTAACATACTCCAATTGTCTGTTCGATATTGCACTATAAATTATATTTATCGCCTTCAAATCCTTTTTGTCCCAGTCTTCATCGTCTCTTTCGTTCTTCATTCTAGTTGTAACAACCTCGCATTCCTTATATTTGAGAAACATCGTGATTCTTTGCTTCCACATTCCATAATCCTCGCCATCGAATATAGGTATCATGATTTCCGATCCCTCCATTTTAATTGATTCTTCTTTTTTTTTTCTTTTCTTACTCAAGCGTTCCTACGTGCTCGAAGTATATTTTGTTCCTCTGAAAGTTTTTTTTTCTTTACTGAAAACTCACTCGCAAGATCGTAACCACGCACTAAATATCTTGCAAAACTAGTAACCACGCTCTGCTACCATGTTAAGGAAATTCGAGGATTTGGGAATACAAATAATTGACTATATTTCCCACACAACAGTTATACATCTATATTACACTCTGAAGAACGTCTTGCACGCACGCTTGTCGCCAACCGACTATCCTAGATTCTTCTAACATCTGGCAACAGTCTTTTGTCTCCACTAAGACCTTGACGCCCTCTGGCCCTTACACACACACTCTCATGTACAGTGTAAATGTATCACTTCCTTAACACAATTATCCCGCGTTAGGTTCAATCAGGTTAGTCCCACGCGAAATTGATCCAACCATGCGAAAAAGAGTGTATTCTGATTTCTGTCGCAGATACTTCTGGCTAGTGCGGTACTTACGCCACTGCTAAACTTCTTTTACGCTTCTGATCGCGACTTATTACGACTAAGAAGATGTACCACTGTTGGAGATTCTACCTGAAAGTGATCATAATTGCGGTCTCTGTACCGCCTGCACTTCTTTCTATTCTACCGTTAAAGACCGGTAAGTTGATACTGATTAATTATGCGATCGAAATCTTATATAATGGCTACAAAAAATATTTGCATCATTATTCTCGTTTCCTAATGAATCGCTGTTTTAATCAAGTTTTATATTGCATCAAATTTCTGTAGTTACACGAAAGTAGTAAATTATAGAAAACTTGATATACACGGATTTAATTAATTGATAAATTAGTCAATATATAGGCATTATTATTTCACGTGAAATTTTACAACGTCAAAAACCTAACATTCCTGTACGAGCAGTATTAATCACAAATTGTGAGAATGCCTACTGATAAGGAAGAAAGATAATATAGAAAACGCAGACTTATGGAAAGAGAATCCCTGACATTAGACACGAATACGCGATTTCACGAAATATTTTACGGTATATCTAAGATAGAGAATATATATAGAGTACATATAAGTATATATAGAGTAAGAATATATATAGAGTATATATAAGTACCAAAAATACACCCTAAGACGTGTATGCGATCTACGCTGTATGGGACGTGTTATAAATGGTTTCCGCCATTCAACAATGATAGGAATAATTTTTTGTTACGAGTCGTTTAATTTATTCGTTCGTTAGGACGATTGGTCTGACAAATTCAAAGTCTTGTTCCGTATAAATATTTTTAAACAAGCACGTCATAAGCTTTGTATATTTTTTTTATCGCAACGAAGAAAGTTCAGAGAAATGTTGATATTATTAATTACAAAAGAAGACATTTACGTTGTAAAAATGTTAGCGAAAACATTTGTGAAAAAGTTACTTTGTTTAAAAATTCTACAAAAAGAAATATTGAAAATCACGCCCCATTTATTCAGTTGCACGTATGAAAAGTATTTTGCATTCGCGCAAAAAAATCCCTTAAGGATACATATTTTATAATAATTGGAGTGTCAAAGTTATTACGCGGATTGGCGTACCTTAACCACGTGCCTTTTAATGAAACTAGGTTATTCATTTGTTATTCGTTCCTAACTTTCAACTTTATGATTTTTGCGGAATAAAATTTTATATTCCGGTTCAGTTTATAAATGATTCAGGGTAAATACATTTATTACGATCGTTTAAAGTTTAAAGAAACACCGTTATAAAGTCGTAATACGAGACAAAGCGATTCAGAACTCGAATTCATTTGTTGGAACGACGCCATGGGCAAAAGTAGATAATGGAAAACTTTCTTCCAAAGACCATTTGATAGCGCCGACGTAATCAAGAGTGTGACGATATTGCCAGAGACGTTTCTGCAAATAGAAGACTAACTTATTTACGAATTGCCGTAACACGATTGCCGCTGGTAGTATGGTTAGTAATCGCTTTATTGAATTTTCGCTTGATGTGACATCGTCGAGAGTTTCTAGCGAAATTCTTCTCCCTGTAAAACTATGTTTCTACAGCAATGGCTGTAATTTTCGAGTTACCGTTTGCGAAGAAATCTTTTTCTTTGTTACGTGTAATAGATTATTTTTAAGTTTTAAGTTTTAAATTACATTGGTAACCTTCTATAATTTATTACTCGAAGGTGGTAATTTTTTCTTAAATAGTTTGTTTTTCCTATAATTTATTATAATATATTTTACTACAGAATCCTCAAAAACATGATGTATGTATATATATATCCTGAAATATTATCAGTCTATTGTCAAGTTATAGAACATTATGGAAATTGCCAATTAAAGTCATAAAAAACAAAAAATAAGGAAGTTCGTTAAAATAATCAAGATATAGAATTTATTCGAGTAATATAGATTACGGTAGAGATGGTGACGGTAACAATGAGTGGACTGATACTTCGTGCGAAAACAAATTGGAAGCGCAGAGCGATGTATTGTTTCAGCGAATATCGATTTTAAAGCACGGTTTTAAAACACGGTATAATCAATTTTTTTACATAAAATTATATTGTATAGGCTATTGTTATTTAAACATTTTAAATTGGATGGTTTTTACATATGCTAAAAAAATGGAAAATGATGATGATGAATCAATGACACGTAGAAAATTATAATCTATTGTATTGCTGTTATCTAATGGTGTTGTAGTTGACTGTATGGTGGATGTATCTAATGGTGTTGTAGTTGACTGTATGTTGTTCAATATTGCTATGAAACTCTTCTGATTCATTGTCACTTATACGAAGGATGGAAGTATACGAAATCGATAAAATTATTAATAATATTTACGAAGAGAAAGTAAACTGTTGGATATATGACAAAATAATTCTATTTTAAATGAGAGACTGGTCAGCGTGGTTATTTTGTTTACAAAATCAAACGAATTTAATGAATGTAATGGTAAGGAAGTAACTATAAGTGGCTGTTAAACTATTTTTATGCTTGAAAAGTAATTCGCAAAGTAATGTAAAGCAGTACTACTGAGTTGTACATAACCTCTTTCAGAATTTGTTCTTAAGCTCTTGCTTCATAACTTCCTTAATTATACTCTTCAAACTTATTGACTACTTCGATGTTGTTACGAACAGAAACTGATAAAATATTAATCTTAAATATAGATTGAAATGAAAGCTTGTCACGTAAATATATATATATGTACTACTTACTCAAACTATGGATCACATAACCTATACAAAAAAAAAAAAAAAGAAAAAAGAAAAAAATTATTGTACACTATAAAGCAAGAGGTTAAATCTTTAATCTGTTAAGAATTAAATTTTTTATTGTAACTGCGAAAATTATAAAAGTACCAAGCGAAGCAAGTACGGAATATATGCGGAATATGAATCGCTCAACGAACCAAAGAGCGGCTCAGTGACAAAATTAGCAAAGTAAAGACCACAAATATTACAACGTTATATTCTACCACAAAATAATTCTCTATACAAAAAAGGTACACAACGAATCGATTTTTCACAACGATAAGAGTCAACAGAACCAATCAAGACCAGGCGAGACTCTCATAAGACAACGATATCAGAGGGATCAAATCAGCGACTTCAATCTATGTTACAGAGTATAGTTATCAAGAAAAATTGCTCTTTTCATGAAAAGTATGGTAATGATACTCTTATAATACATTGTATATCTGGCAGTCGGATGTGCCCGTGGCCATCGGAAATGTAAAGACGACGCTTTTAGAAAGTGATAGCGCCTTCGCGTTTTAAAAACGCGTTAGAAGAAGGACGGTTTCGCTATCCAAGGCGAATCGAAAAGTGCGCGTGTTGCGAGAATCAGAGTTGATCGAGACGTCGAAGCATAGAGTCGTTAGAATTGAGTTGCGAGTGTTGTCGAGTGTTAGAGTTGCTAGTGAGAGAGAGAGAGAGAGAGAGAGAGAGAGAGAGAGTGTTACCAAATAGTTGTCAAGTTATTTGTTGCAAATACGAGCGTTGCATTTAGTTTTCCTGTTAATCAAACATCGTTTCTCTGTCTAACTAATATCTGTATTTTCAATCCATTATTAATATATTCCGATATTACAAGTGGGGGCTCGTCCGGGATTGAATAAGACAGAGAAACGATACGATTTAACGGAGCTATTTGTGCGGGAGTAGAAAAGAATAGAATAAAATGGCAAACGTTGAAGACGAACGATTGTCGGGTGAAGAGGATTTGACGCTGAAGGAGCTGAGGAGTAAGCTCGCACAGATGAATCTGCCTATATCCGGTGCGAGATCAGTGCTGGTTGCCAGGTTGAACAAAGCGTGCAAACCTGGTCGATCTACTCCTAAGGATTCGAAGCCTGGCGAAGAACCAACAAACCAGCGAGATCTAAGAAGCAAGCAGAGAGCCGAACGCAGTCAAGAGGGAGAGGAAGACCTCGAGAAGCTGAGGACGAAAGAGCTGAGAGCGCGTCTCGTTAGCTTGGGGTTGAAGGTAACGGGAAGAAAATCCGAACTACGCGCGCGGCTACAGGCGGCCCTAGAAGGAGACGATGTATCGTCGGAAGAAGAGAGCTCCGACGAAAGTGAAGGCGAGGACGATAAACAAGGCGCGCGAGAATACAGGAGAGGCACGCGAGCGGTGTATCAGGACCGCGATGAGTATCAGCAGAAGTATATGCGTCGGTTCGATGTTGAGTCTTAAAGACGTGGAAGACTCATTAGAGAAATTCAGCGGGGATGATCTGCTGAGTGTAAATCAGTGGGTGGAAGACTTCGAGGAAATGGCAGAAGTGTGGGGTTGGTCAGACGCCCACATGGTGGCCTATGCTAAGAAATTACTCGCAGGCTCCGCTCAGGCCTTCGTACGACAAGAGCGATGCGCGAAGTTCTGGGCAAAGCTAAAAAAGGCGTTGAGGAATGAGTTTGAAAATGTAGTAAGCGACCAACAGATACATGGCGAGTTATCCCATAGAAAGAAGAAAGCAGATGAGAGTCTGCAACAATATATGTATCACATGTGCGGGATTGAAAAACAAGGAAGGGTTGATACGCAATCCTTGATAGACTACATTATTCAAGGCATTCCCGACGAGGTCGCGAACAAGACTGTGCTATACGGAGCCAGGAATATCGAGCAATTAAAAGAGCGTTTCAGGCGCTACGAAGCGATAAAAAGAGATATGGAGATGAGGACGAAATTTGAGGAGCCGAAGAGTAGCAGGGTAAAGCCGGCGGCGAAGCTGTCCGAAACCGAGAGGAACAAGGAACCCGGTCGATCTGAAGATGCGAGGAAGTCGAGAGGACCTAAATGCTTCAAATGTAGGGAGTACGGACACATCGCATCAAAATGCGACAAGGCACTGGGTGAGCCGTCAAAGAAAGTTTACAGCGTGTTTCGGTCGTTACAAACAAGGCGTTGTAAGGATGTTAAGATGGAAAATTTCGAATAGAGCGCGTTGATAGACACCGGTAGTGAGCTGACTCTAATGCGAGCAGATCAGCATGTGAAAATCGGAGCGCCCAGATTAAGTCGGGAAATCGTTGGATTTGGCGGTGTCGGTTCCGGAAGGAATTTTACGCTCGGGAAATTTTCGACGAACATTATTATAGACAATGAGTCGTACTGTATAACCATACACGTAGTTCCAGACACAGTGATGCAACATTCGCTTATTATTGGCGCAGACTTTTTGGACACTGTTGAAATAAGTATAAAAGGGGGAGAATCTTTTATTAGTAGAATAAAGGACGAAAATCCCGATGAGTGTCCGGAAGTCCTCAAGATAGATGTAGAGACACAGGCGAGTGAGATAGATTTGTCACACGTTAAGGACATGCAGCATAGTCTAAAAAGAGATTTGAAGAGAACCAAAGCATTGCTAAGAGACGCTCAAACGATGCCGGAGAGATCGAAAGGTGACTCGACGGGTAAAGCAGCTTTACGACAGCTGAAGAACCAGTTAGAAGATGCAGAATGCGCTAGAGCAGTTGCAGTTAAAGCGAAACAGGCACTGGAGCAAGAACCGAATGAGACGCAGGCTTCGTTGCAGGAAGTACTGCGGCAACGTTCCGAAGCAGAAGATCGTGATTAATGTAGCTAGTCGCGAACGAACTGAGCTACTGTCGCAATTGGAAGAAAATAAAGAAGAGTTAGCAGAAGTTTTGAAGAAGTATCGGGCAGCTGTGCAGCAAGTGTCGGAGGAACGGAGAATAGTGGCAAGACACGTGGTGATTGGTAAAGTGGACCACGAGATGGTGTCCTCGTCGGATTCTTGCGGCCAGCAGGAGGACTTAGCGAACATCACGAGGAGGAAGAATCTGGCTAAACAACAGCAACAGGATGTTGTTGATGATATTTGCGAATTTACTGAGAAGGATAGCGTTGCGGGTGTGAGGGTTGTTTCAAGTTTTCGGATAGACTCGAAGAGAGTGAATGCAAGGCGAACGAAAAGACAAGGGAAGTCGCACGCGCGGAATCCCTCCAATAATATCGATACGAAGATTCGATATACAGAGGATGTGGATGACGAGGACGACGATGGGATTGTCGAGGACACGATGAACGTGAAGACCTTCGAAAAAGAAGAGATCATAGTCTCGGTAGATGGTAAGTTGTTAACGTCTTCCATGTACGAACCGAGCCTACGAAAATGTCACGATGCTGCCACGACGATCAAAGCCCCTGACAAGAGTGAAATGGGTAAACAAACAACGGAGAGGAAGATAGAGGAAGAGCGAAAGAGGAGCAGTAGCATCGAGGACGAACAGGCCGCGGTGTTCCAAGAGGAACGAGATCAGCTGCGTGCGGACGCAAAGAGACGGATTGAGGAGATCCAAATCCGAAACAAGCGGGCGTATAACAGGAGACGCAAGAAGGCGACAGCATACAGGACGGCAGATCTAGTGGCAATCGAGAGGATGCAGAGGGGTCCCGGGCTAAAGCTGCATCCGAAGTTTCTTGGACCGTATCGGGTGATAAAAGTCCTGCGAAATGACCGATACATAGTGCAGCGAGAGGGGGAGCACGAAGGGCCACGTACAACTTCCACGGCAGCCGATCACATGAAATGGTAGAATGCTGACGATAGTGATGTAAGTGCGAGCGGCGATGATGAGCACATCTGAGGGCAGATGCGATTGTCAGGAAAGGCCGATTGTAATATCGTAGAATAGCTTTGATTGGAGATCGGCTGAAAATAGAAAAACCGTGTACGTCGTGTTTCTGTGGTTCGTTTACATTTAAGAGTGCCTACGTGACTAAAGGCACGTAGTTGGTAGTTCTTACGTATGTATGAGGGAAACAATAGACCACGTTAGAAGAAGGACGGTTTCGCTATCCAAGGCGAATCGAAAAGTGTGCGTGTTGCGAGAATCAGAGTTGATCGAGACGTCGAAGCATAGAGTCGTTAGAATTGAGTTGCGAGTGTTGTCGAGTGTTAGAGTTGCTAGTGAGAGAGAGAGAGAGAGAGAGAGAGAGAGAGTTACCAAATAGTTGTCAAGTTATTTGTTGCAAATACGAGCGTTGCATTTAGTTTTCCTGTTAATCAAACATCGTTTCTCTGTCTAACTAATATCTGTATTTTCAATCCATTATTAATAAATTATAATTAATCGGACAAAATTACACCTTTAATATATTCCGATATTACCGTGATGTAATATTTATCATGCTTATTTTGTACGTAAAACGAATCGTTGGAATATTCCCGAAGCTAACGAAGCATTTCCCAAAAGTTAAACCGAAGAAATTAACGCGAATAGTTAAGTGAAATTTTTCCATTAACTTGCTGACCAACCGGCAAATAAAGAATCATAAAAATTGTTTCAATGTGTTGAGGTCACGCATAACTTCTTTTTTCATTGACGATTACCAAACAGGTAAAATTTCGAAATTGTACGAAGGCCACGTGACCAGATCGTATTGGAATTTGAAGTGCATGGAAAAAGACAACTCGAAGTACAAACCTTGAGCTGTACTACTCGAAGTACAAACGTGAACTAATGGATGCAGAAAAGCAATTAACGCCAAACATCCGAACAGCATCTTGGAGCTCGTCATTGTTCTGAAATAAAAGAAGTGACGAATTAAAAAGACGCAGGACTAATAATAATAAAGGAAACTTAGTTCGTATTATAAATTGAATTTACATCAGAAAAGAAGCACGATCAAGCGAAACAGATCGTAGAAATGACAAATATCATCGATATACGTTTCAGTGTAATTTCACTTTTGAAAATTATTTAGTTTAATACGATCGTATTCATCGCTCTGAAACTTTCATTGTGCTGCAATTTGTGCTGCGTCTTTTTAATTTCTCTATCTTTCTGTGTTTTCGGAAAAATTACTTGAAAGATTAAGAATTGCTTGCCTTATTTTATTTTCGATTAGTTAGGATTTGATTATTCCAGGTAAGGTTTATTATTTATAACAGGTTTTATCACTTGTTTATTATTTAGGAGTTTGTTATTTTAGGATTAGTACCTTTTAGGATTTCTTATCCTTCGAGTTTCTGTTTCAGATATCTAGGTCTATTTCAAGATGTTTTATTACATTAGGATTATTTATTCGATTAAGATAATTTAAGAGTTTCACAATGTACAAAGAAATAATCGCGTGAAATTTAGATTTATGCTTTAAACGTATTAAACACGCGGTAATTTCAATGTCTATAGCCTCGAACGTGTTCTGATTAGTTGTGTCATTGTCTGTGACATTGAAATCACAAAAATCCATTGCAAGTGTGCTGTCATGCAATGTGGATGTAATTGGGTTTTTTGGGTATTTCCTGTATCATCTGATTTGTACAGTACTATTTTAACGCAAGGACAGGAAACTTATTATATATTTCCCGTCCATTATTTGAATCGTTGTGAAGTGTAACGAATTATATTCGATTCGAGGAGATGTTAATGAATTACCCATTTCATATGTAATTACATGGAAATAAAAATCATTGCAAAAATAATTGATCTAATGACAACGGAATTTCCAATATTTTTTTGTTTCGTCACGTCTTTTTCATAATATATCTTTTATAGGTACGTGATTTATTAATCGTTCGAATGGAAATAATTATTCGTATAATATTCAAATGATTCTAGCCATAAAATAAATTAAAACGATACCTGTCAATGATATGCAATCTGCGTATGACGTCAACCTCGATCTATGCTTATACAAGAAATTTTATCAATCAATGACTAGATATACAATAATCAAATATTATAAAATTTCCTGAAAACCTTTAGGTGTTAATATTAAGGTGTTAATATCTTTAATATTTGCAAGTTATTGTTTAGCGCTAATTAGTTAGAATGTAACAAGTGGTGTACCAGAATTGAGATAATTAAGCCACACGAACAATCTTATTTAGATCTTTTTAATTTTTTAATTCTCTTTTGCTCTAATACTTCGTAAAATTAATCTTCATTAGCTACTACACTTCATAGAATGACAAGAGATAATTTTTCTTATATAACGTTTCATTCATAAAATCTATCATTAAAGTATATCTTCATAAAAATATCATTCCATACTAACGGTATATTTGGTGTCATACGAGATAACAGTTACCAGTGATGACATATGTAACTTTATAAAGATATCTCGTTTTATTATATATTAAAAGAATGTACTCATTGCTGCTATATTTCAGATGAAAAAAAGGAGGCAACGATTTTACAGTAAAATCGTTCGTTTACAACTGATTCATTTACATTTCATGATAATACTGTGCATTCTGAATATGCTATGATTTGCTTTAAAATAATAAATAGTCCATTCTTGCATACTATTGCTCCGGCTTTACTTGTATTTTCGATATTGGTATAAATAGAAAGACAATTAATGTCGTTCGAGTCTATTTTCGGATCATTTATATTACGTTTAATCCATATAGTTATTATATGAGACATAGTATCGTAAAATTTGGAAGAATAAAACGTTCGTACAGGAAGTACATTTTATAAGAACTCCAACAAATCTGCGTGTGCACCTAAAATACAAACTGATAGTGATTGTTCATAAGTTTATATACATTATCTAATGTCAATCGAAGGTATCAATTCTTTTTCTCCATAAGAGTACTTTTTCATTTATATGTGTTCAACCGTGAAGCATATGTCACCTACAACGAAAAAGAGTTTTCCTATACTTAATATTTCCTTTATATACCTATGAAAGTCTATTCTTCGCGTAGTATGAAATTATGAATAAATCTGGAATATTGTTCAATCTGAAAAGAAAAATAACTCATTGACATCATTCATTGATACGAGATTCAGAATGTTTGTTTTGTCTTGCAGAAAAAGAAGGCAGCCCTCCCTTTCTTTTAATGTGAAATAGAAAGCGAAAATTTGAAAACAGATTTTTTGGAAATTTACTTGCAAATATCGTTTACAATATCGTGATTTTCTTCCCAATGGTACTGTACTTTCAAATTTTCCAGTATCCCTCTAAAAACAAAAAGTCGAACCTCGTTATCATTAACATAGGCATTACAAGGAAGAGAAGTATTAGAAAGCAGCTCCTTTTTATTATGGATTTCTTTATAATCGTGTAAATAAGAAATTCCGGAAATTTTTTCCTCAAGAATTTAATTCTTGTGTTTTGATTGATAATTATTACACTGCATACTAACATTTCGCATACTGTTCGCGTCTAACAATTTCCTAATAATAACTACTTCAAAATTACATATGTTCTTGCACGAATTCAAAAGTACGTATGATACAATTACAATTGATTCTAAAATAATAATTATTTGAAGATATTAAGATACTAATTAAACGTTTCACTATATTTCAAAATCTGGAACAACAAATTTTTATTTATAAAAAATGAAACTGTCTTTATATATTCTTTGTCATGATGCTATTTCTTATTACCATGTCGACATTTTTTAAAATTCATTTTGTTATCTCTACGCAATATGAAAATTCATATACTGCTTAATATTTTTTACATATTATCCATCCACCGCATGATATCTCCTGAAAAATCAAAATATTAATGTTATATTATTACAATGCTTCTTAAATTTCAATTTTTGACAAATTTGAAATCCAATATATTTTGCACAATTATTATTTATCAAAAAATTCTAAGTTAGTAACTTTCTTTTCAAATGGCAAATAACATATACATTGACTTACCTGTAAGTTTTTGTTCCCAATCATCATTTCCTCTTATAGAACATCATTATTGTTCTCATAATTACTACCAGTGTCATAGATATTGTAGTGGCTACAACTGAATTAATAGAAAATGATAAATAACTGTGTATAACAATGACACATAACTTTTACTTACATATCAGTCGATAAGGGATTACTGTGATATCCTGTTGATGTTTCTTAAGGCACTTGATTAGGTGCGATACGGTATCATTCCTTATGGTATACTGTAGAGAAGTATTTTAGAAAATAACAAGAATAAATCTAAATTATTCAGAGGTTCCAGTTTCGGCTTAGACATAAATACAGGACCATTTGCAAAGAAGAAAGGGTGCGTTTCTACAGCCTCGTTATAGTAACCACGAATACCGATCTCTGAATTACTGGTTACTAAACATAAATATCCTATAAAATTTAATATATTTCTTTAATTTTTAATACATACATGAGTTAGTAGTTCTAAATTATGAATCATCTTACCTGTGATATTACACTTTTCCTTATAATATCATCACTCAAGTGAACAACATTAAGATCATGTAAACCATGTCATCCTATCTTACTGTGAAGATACTTAGTTATGTTATCTAACATTATAAAAATATCATCAAATTCAAGTCCTTTTATTCACATCACATGGCCACGACGATCTGGTTCTTCGTTATATAATGTTCTAAAATTTGTCGTACATATAGGATGTACAAACCGTGATATCAAGGTATCAGTTCTTCCTTCCCAAGGGACAGTTTCATTAAAATTCTGATAGAATTAAAAATTAATTATTAATATTCTAACAATCATATATGTTAAATACATTATAGTCAACGATATATACCTGAGCGAATGTAGGGGTGATTCCTCGATAATTATAAATGTCATCAGCCCACATCATTGTGCCACTTCTTTGTACTCCAGCCTCTGGATTAGCAGCCTAAACAAACATACAAAATTTTATAGAAGCTGCACAAAATATAGTATATATGCGCAATATTGAAGCGTTCAAGGGGATATAAAGGTAATGTACATCACATACACGTGTACTCTCATGCAACAAAATACAATTAGATTTAATAGTATAAGCTCTTTTATTCATCATAATAGATTGGAAATTTAAGTGTCTTACGAGGGTGAGTAAAAAGTTACCCGCTCTGTCGGTGTAGAATTTATTTTAAGCAATTGTCAAAAAAGACATACATCATTTTTTGACATAATCACTCAATTTCTGTATACACTTTGTCCATTTGCTGAAGGACCTTCGTATTTTCTCATTAAAAAATGTTTTGGGCTGAGCTGCGAACCACGAATGCATCGTCGTCTTCACCTTTTCATCAGCTTTCTCGGCATCCATCTCGCACAAACTTTTTAAAACCCAAATCTGTCGTGCACTATTGCATAAGCAGAGCCGTGGCTGATTTGCAAATGATTTGCCACATTATCCAGTGTCACTCGTCTATTCCATAGAGCATAAGTTCATGAGCACGTTCAATGTTGTCATCGTGGATGTGGACGGGCGTCCAGCTGTTTTTTCATAACACTTGTGCGATCTTCTTTGAACTTTTGTGCCCATTCAAACGCACTTCGTGACAAAACACTTTCTCCATAATGTGCATTAAATCTTTGATAAATATAGGCATCAAACATAACCTCCGACCACAAGAAACGAATCACAGCATCCTGCACTGTTCTCCTGCAAATCGCCATTGCAAAGCGCCATTACTCGCGCAACGGTCACAAACGAATTGACGTAACATAATGAAACCTACGCAGCAGCACTGAACAGATATTGACGTCATACGAAGAGTGCAGATGGATCAATACGGTCGACAGAAATTTTAACTATCTGGAGTGCGGATAAATTTTTACCGAGAGTCGTATAGGAATCTATAATTTGTAAGTACACCTTTGGCTGAATGGAAATTTCTCTTACATATAGTCAAAAATGCAGAAACAGTGTATTGAATTGGAAAGTGATAAAAAATAAGCGAAGTTTCGAGGTTGCATGTGATTGCATGAGTTCACAGGATGTTTTTAGCGAATAAAAAATAATTTTGAAAGACACGAGACTTATCTTGTATTTTATGCACTCTCTGTGTCCGAATCTCCAGAATCTCTCTATCTTATGAAGTGTTTTAGATTAGCCGGAAAATTTTGTATGTACATACAAGAAGTATACGATCTAAGTGGAATATTCCATTATTCTCTTGATACAACAGAAACGAAATTTACAGAACTTCTCAGAAAGGTGGTTTTTTATTACCAAATTAATAGAATTAATATACGTTTATCATCTTTACATACCTAAGTCGTGGAGGTTTATCGTGCGTAGAAAATTAGTGTCGTTTCAAAGTTACATTTCGTACATTTTAAGCCTATAATTTGTAACGTACAAAACAATGCAAATTTGTGCTGTTTCTGATCTCCACAATAAGAAAATCCAACTTTAGGTTTTTTACACAATGATATTTATGGAACAGTAATATCATATTATTGCATCGCTTGGAGAATGAAGTCAAGGTACGATGTGACCCTAGTGTAAACGCTGGGATAGCCAGCTGTGCCGCACTTATAAGCATAAGACACAATACCTATTAAATACAAGGTTAATACAATGTTGTATCAGCAGTGGTCCGCCGCGGTCAGCCTGAAAGGATCGTTAAATTTTTAATCAAAGATACTGAAATATATCGATCGAATTGTATTGAAATTATACTTATATACAGTAATAATCTTCTATTGATTTGTGTATTGAAATACTCCAATTTATAATGTACATGTTATATGTATTTTGAGCAAAACTAAGATTAGAAGGAAATTAGATTAAATACCATAATGAGGTGTGAGAAGTGGGCAAAACTATTGAATTGTGTTTATCTATTATTTCTAATGTTTAAGACGTCGATTTGATGTTAATTCGAATTGACGTGTCTTCAGATACCGTATAGTTTGTAGTAACTCTGTAACTTAATTACCATACAAGAATCCTTTCCACCCTGAGCATGTTCGGCGCATATTATACCATCAGTGATATCAGGTGCATTAGGAAATTTGGAACAAGCTATTTTGCATTCGGCGTTCTTAATCACTGGCATTTGTACTACCATTAATGCATTACGTCGTGGTCGTCCTACGAAGAAAATAAGAAAGATATTTAAGACTGGAACTGTTTAATTTTATTATAAAATTGATATCACTTACTATATCTTAACGCTCCCCATCCAGCAACAAGGGGGTTATAGCCGACGAAGTTGCTCTTTCGTAGGGGCTCTTTCGTACAAATGGGATATACGTACCCTGAAAAATAAAAAAATAAATGAAAATGCAGGAAACGAATGACCAAAAGTATGAGAAAGAATTGTACACGCTTTATGACACAATATATGTGTACAGTAAGAAATTTCAGGATATGATACTTCAGTAATACTCAATAGCATATATATATATATATATATATATATATATATATATATATATATATACATATATATATATTTGAGGACTTACTCGAAAATGGCACCTCCTCCGCCAATCTAAGAATGGCAATATTATGATTGCGTATGTTTTCTATTCCATCCATATGTGCACAATGTGCTGCGGTCAAAACATGCCTAGCCGATATCAGGGAACCTCCGCACTTCCATAGTGGTTTGTCTGGGTGTCGGGGATTACGAAAACCTAATGCAGCGATCCATGGCCAAGCGCCTAAAATGCAATAGTCATAGTTGTGAATATACATAATTTTTTCTCACGTAACGAGTAACAACGATTATTACCTATTCGATATTCGATCATACAGCAGACGATAAGTACATACGTACAAATACTCTGAAATAGAGATTTGATAAAGACAGAAATTAAATTTTTATTCCAGTGAAATACAAATTATTAAATAATTCTATATAATTTCTATTTGAACTATACTGAACTATAAAGTTCAAACGTGTAATTTCTGCCCTAACAGTTTTTGATCTCTATCCATATTATTACTCCTATATCAATTTTTTATTTCAAGCAAAAAGATACTCTTTCTAACATGAAGTAAAAGAAAGAAATAATTCAAGTTAATAAGTAAAGTTACTACCGATGAAATCATAGCATTATTATTTAGTCTAATTGAAATGTACATTGATGTGCTGTTTAATGCCTTTAAAGTTCATTCTTTGCAGTAAATGGCTTATTATTAATCGGAAAGAAAGACATAAAACGTACCAAGTTCAGCTGGTTTACCATCGACCAGCCTGGTATGAGAGACGTTGCTAAAACCACAGTATGGTGGTCGCAAAGCCTTATACTTGTACACAGTTTTTATTAAAATTTCTCTCTTCTCTTTGTTTGGATCGTTCGGACAGCAAACGATCGTAACATTGCCCTGGTATCTGCACACTGATCGTCTATAAAAATCGGTGGCTGTACGGTACTGTATCTGCCATATTTCTTGCAGAGGTTTACATTTTCTGTAGTCAAGGCACCTGCCTTCTTGATTGTCCGGTGTGGTACATTCTGGATCAAACAATTTTAAAACATTTATACAGTTCAAAGATGCGTAAGAAAGCGACACCGATTACTCAACTTTCGAAGTAAAAAGCCGATCAAGTCCACCGGATTGCCCTACAGACACGTATTAATCCGTAAGAGTTAGTCATCATGTTGATAATAATTATCTAAAGAAACTTTTCACGTGAAAATATAAAATTTTAATTGATTAGATATTGTGTTAGCCATACTTAAGAAAGAAAATGAAAATGAATGAAATGAAAGAAAAGGACTACCTTCAACCTCATTTTTTAAATAAACACTTTGTCAGTTTTGCGGTAAATAAATTCTTAGGAATTCAGGACAGTTTTTAGTGAATCATTTTGTTTCGACCGTTCGCGGAGAGACGCGATCGCGAGATAGCACGTCAACGAGAGTTGTAAGTTCCCGTTACGATTAAATAATCGACGCCACGAACTGATCGATCCCCTTATTTCGATTATGATAATAAGGGTAGTTCAATGAAATTCCACAGAATTAACACAAATAAATTAATGTTTATTTCAACAACTTATTAACTAGAAAGATATAAAAGGAACAAAAAAAATGTAACTGCGTTTTGGTTGATAAGTAATGCGCGACATACCACATGTGTTGACGGTTCGACTTCTCGAAAAGTTCTGAACGCCTTTCGATTTTTTTCGTTTTTTCTGGAAGGCGACCCCCACTACGTTCGGATCACGCCACATTCTTTTACTGCGAGGTAAAATACGGGCCACGAGTCGACGTTTCTGGAAGTCGCCCTGCTTAATGAACCACGCGCTTGCCACTACAATGTTTGTTTGCCGGGCAGACGCGACGATCCGTCTGCGACATTATAGTGCCGCGATCGATAGTTAAGAATATGACCTATGGTAAGCCGCATGGCGTAACATTCTCCCCCCGTTGAGAGGGTACCGATCAAATTAGCGGGGTGTGGTTGAAGTTCCCATCTTATTTCGTCTCGGTGGCTAGTTGTTCGGGTTTCTCGAGATCGGGTTGAATTGGCAGTGGGACAAGCCTTTTGACGCCCCGATCCAAAATGCTCTTTGCCGTCTGAACTGTAGCTGTCCGGATGACACCATCGGCGCCTGGATGAACCTTGATAACTCGGCCCAGAGGCCAATGCATGGAGGGAACGTTGTCCTCTCTGAGGATGACGATTGTGCCCTTTTGGATGCTGTGTCCACCCTTGCTCCATTTATTGCGGTTGGTTAGCTCGTTCAAATACTCCTTATGCCAGCTGCCATTTGGAGAGTCGGTTCGATGGAATGTCTCTGAAATCTCGATCACGTAAGCACATTAATGAATCGCCAATGAGGAAATGTCCGGGAGTGAGGGCTAGGAGATCATTTGGATCGGTGGAGATAGGAGTTAGCGGGCGGGAATTGAGGACTGCTTCTATTTCTATGATAAGAGTATTACGGTGTTAAGCTCATATGTTTCTGTTTCTCCACTCGCGCTGCGCCATAATATCCTTTGATATTTCCGATCCTCTGGTCGTACGAGGAATTGCCGATACATTTTCTCGATGTCGCCAGTGAGTACGTACTGATGAGCGCGGAATCTAATTAATATACAAAATAAATTGTGAATTGATTCGAGAATATAGGATTTCCCCATTTTCATGATTATCGTGATTTTTGTATAAATATATTTGTGAAGATACTAATAATTAGGTACTTATAAATTAGTATTGTCAATTATTTTGCATTTATAATTCCGCCTCTAGTATAAGTGTTAATTGAAAACTAACTTTATGTTTCAAAAAGTACTAGCAAAGTCGTTGAGTAACAAGCCACTGATGCTAACACAAATAGCATTGTCGTAATTAAATATTTCTAAATATTCATTTTTCATTTTGAACCTGTAGAAACGATTTATTATATATACTATTAGCTAAGTAATTGCATATTTAATTAAGTCGAAATATAAAACTTAGTTATTTTAATAATTTAAAAAATAAAAAACTGACAAACATTTCAATTTAATTTATGGTTGGATCAAAAGACAGTTATTTTTCATTAATTGAAATATTGCAATGCAGAGTACTTTCCAAAATACGCCGAGAGTATTCCTGATGGTGAAACGAGCGTTGCTTCATCGAACGCAGCTAAAGAAAACAACATCTATGTAGTTGGTGGTACGATGCCTGAAATAGAGGGCGATAAATTGTACAATACCTGTACTATTTGGGGTCCCGATGGAACTTTGATAGCAAAGCACCGAAAGGTAAGTAATATATTCCTTTATGGCTTTGAATTTGAAAATATTGGGGTGAAGAAAGTGACTCTATCTAGGAATAATTTAGGAATATACATATGTACATACGTATACTATAACCAATTCTATAATTTACGGTTTATAAAATACGTTATGATACGGGAAACGCCCATTTTTGTTGTAATGTGTTTGTTGTTGTATAAATTTTTCACATACTTAAAATATTATTATACTTATTTTTTCTCCTTTTTAAACATTATTAAATGATAAGATTCTTTAATAAAAGAAAGTGATAAAAACGCTGTCAGTTATTAAATAAAAAATAATTAAAGTTTAGGAGTTGGTAACTTTGATATTAAATTAGAAAAGTTGCAGCAATAGAATTAGCGACCACATTTTTATGTTATTAGGTACATCTATTCGACATCGACATTCCTAATAAGATTACTTTTCGAGAGAGTGATTCACTCAGTCCTGGTAACTCCCTAACGACGTTCGATGTGAAGGGCTGCAAAATAGGTATTGGCATTTGCTATGATATTAGATTCGAGGAAATGGCACGCATTTATCGGAACAAAGGTACAGTAACTTAATCGATCAATACTTAACTAGCAAAAAATTAAATATCTTTCTTAAATATATTCTATATAAAATTAATATAATCTGTAACTCTGTATAAAAAGAAGCTTAATTTAAAAAACCAGTATATTTGCTGAAAATGAAACAAATAAAAGAATTAAAAGCACAATAAGAGGACTGTCCTCGCATATTCAGAAATGATGGAATGTGAACCGTGCAACTACGAAGTTAATTGGTATTCGGTGGCTTCATATTTCCTGCTTCTCTGGGTTAGGTTGCCAAATGCTGATATATCCAGCGGCATTCAATATGACCACTGGACCACTGCACTGGTCATTACTTCAGCGTTTCAGAGCGAATGATAATCAATTATACGTTGCCTGCATATCACCGGCTCGTGTTCCTTAAGCAAGTTACGTCGCATGGGGACATACACAGTTGACCAATCCCTGGGGAAAGATTCTTTACGATTTGGAAACTCAAGAGAATATGGCAGTCACCGATATCGGTAATTTACAGCTTAAAATTAAAAGCGAGAGATCCATGATGTAATTAATTTTTAGTCTCGTTAATTTATCGATTTAGCCATCTTCCTCTGTATTTGTTGAATTTATTAGTAAGCATTACTTATTACTTCGTATGTTTCTTTTTTCTATCAGATCTAAAAGTTGTTGAGGAAGTAAGGGCTCAGATGCCTACATTTTCTCAGAGACGTACAGATTTGTACGACACTGTCTGTAAGAAGGAGTAACTCTACACTAAAACAGAAAATGTTTTTTTATAATATTTCTACTGCAATATCCCTTTTTTGTGAATTATTACTAATTTCTTATCATTTGTACTAAACGAATGACTCAATTAAGAAAACCAAAACGTTATAAATAATAATCTGTATATCTTGTGTATCAACATGTAATTGGATATTATAATAATATAGGAATGCTATAATAATATAGGATAATAATATAGGAGAATAATAATATAGAAAAAAATACATGCTTTTAAACACCTTTAATATCGATCACATAAATTGGTATAATTCACAATGATTACGCATACATAAAAGACCCCTTGATAGTAAAATTTACGATCAAAAGGCAATTACGTATCGTTTAACAACATTTAATTTATAACACCTTTTAAACATTTAGACAGATTAACACATAACACTTCTTATATATAAACATCAATTCGAAGTTATCAGCTTGAAGAAATTGGTCGATTAATACCTGTAGATTGTCTGTCTCGATGAAAGACTTAAAGAGAGCAAAAACATGATGATGCCGCTAATATAATATTCCTTCTTTCTTGTATCTGTCTGCCTCTCAGGTCGTTTTACTAATTACAATAAGTAATTTCGACTTCTTTGCGCTCTCTTTTAACGCATTCGAGACCGAAAGAAATTCATATCAGTCAGTAGGCAAGGATATAATATACATATTTTATATATAACTTATGTAGTAATGTATATATCATGTTAGTTTCATATTTTTTTCAACATAGAATTATTATTATATATATATATATATATAACTGTACATAATACATTATAGAATAACATAGTATATAATTTTATATTTTAAAAATATGAAGCATACTATTTAAGATTGTCATCGATTTAAAATCAAAGTATGAAAAGGATACCCTGGAGAGAGTAAAACACAGAATCATTCCAACTAAACATTCAGATCGTACCGACACCTAGGTATCGTCTTACAATTAAATCTCGGTCTCGAATGGATTAAAATGAAATACATACTTGCAGCTTCAACATCTTCAATATCGAGGAGATTCAAACTTTACAAATAAATGTAAATTGCGATGTAAAACAAAGCGATGTAAAAAGGGAAAAAGGAGGAAAGAAGGAACAGGGAAGCAAAGAGAAGAAACGAATTTTTCATTTTCTCGAAACTGGATCAAGTTTCAGGAAGACCATCCAAGTAATTGATGTCCTCTGTAATTATTTGTTAATCATGCGCGGAATCAGAACGATTCGACCTCGTTCCAAAGCAAATCGTTACTAGAGTAGAGACGGGAATTAATAATTCGTGTCAATTGTTCGATCGTGTTCACAAATTCAAATGCGGTTGAGTGGCGGAAACCATTTATAACACGTCCCATACAGCGTAGATCGCATACACGTCTTAGGATGTATTTTTGGTACTTATATATACTCTATATATATTCTTACTCTATATATACTTATATGTACTCTACATATATTCTCTATCTTAGATATACCATAAAATATTTCGTGAAATCGCGTATTCGTGTCTAATGTCAGGGATTCTCTTTCCATAATTCTGCGTTTTCTATATTATCTTTTTTCCTTATCAGTAGGCATTCTCACAATTTGTGATTAATACTGCTCGTACAGGAATGTTGGGTTTTTGACGTTGTAAAATTTCACGTGAAATAATAATGCCTATATATTGACTAATTTATCAATTAATTAAATCCGTGTATATCAAGTTTTCTATAATTTACTACTTTCGTGTAACTACAGAAATTTGATGCAATATAAAACTTGATTAAAACAGCGATTCATTAGGAAACGAGAATAATGATGCAAATATTTTTTGTAGCCATTATATAGGATTTCGATCGCATAATTAATCAGTATCAACTTACCGGTCTTTAACGGTAGAATAGAAAGAAGTGCAGGCGGTACGGAGACCGCAATTATGATCACTTTCAGATAGAATCTCCAACAGTGGTACATCTTCTTAGTCGTAATAAGTCGCGATCAGAAGCGTAAAAGAAGTTTAGCAGTGGCGTAAGTACCGCACTAGCCAGAAGTATCTGCGACAGAAATCAGAATACACTCTTTTTCGCATGGTTGGATCAATTTCGCGTGGGACTAACCTGATTGAACCTAACGCGGGATAATTGCTCAACTCACGACCTTAACCAGCCCGCTTGATTCTCTGTAAATGCTTGAAATTGACGCTTGGATTCTTTCCAGATTAACTAGCTTTGCCCCTCCCTCCCTTTATCTATTTTCTTAGATCGACTTAGAATGGATCGAACAAAGGCACAAAAGAATTCGAAGAAAACAACAACTTATTATCCAAATTGTTCATCGAGGGTAATCAATGCTGTATACTTCCTAGAATTAGGATGAATAGGGATTTGGAGAAACCCACCGGCCATGTCCAGAATAATAAAATATCTCGCTTTTGCAATCTCGCGACTCGATCCGCAATGAGGGGTAAAGGATACCGATCCGCGACCGTATATTTATTTAGTTCTCGAAAATCTGCCTATCATCTATCTGAACCATTGTTCGTTTTCACGAGTAACACGGGATATAGAAGGGAAAATAAAGGAAAGGAAGGTGGGGATAAGTAGAAGCTTGGGGCCAAGTTTAATTCACTGAAACCGAGCTGCTTGTATTATCACAAAACAAAATTGCCAGTACGTCATTTCCGTACTCTCGTCCTCGCGAAAATGGTTTTGCTCGTTAAGAAAAAACGAAGAGACAGGGGAAGAGAAGAGAGGAAAAAGCAAACGGAGAGCGCTTTTAAAAAGCTGGCGAACCGTGTGTTACCACAACGAGATACGCGGTGCTATTTGTCGCTTTAAATTGTGTCGCAACTCGTTTTTGAGATCTTTGCCAGGGACGCGTTAAAACACGCTGCAAATATATTTCTGGCTTTTCTGGGGTTTAACTGAAATATGACAAATAACGTTGTAAAACATATGTACTTATGACTTACAGAGTAATTGAGTGTACAAAATATATAGTATACAAAATAGCCAGCGATTTAGGGCTTTAAAAGATCAAAAGAAAAGAAAAGAAAAGAAAAGAAAAGAAAAGAAAAGAATGTTGTCGAAGGGCATGTGTTGGTTCGACGCTGAATTTTAGAGACGTCGAAGATCCATTAGAGTCGTTTAGTGGCAACAGAGGTGAAAATGTCGAACGATGGTTCGAGTCGTTCGAGGAAGTCGCTGATACGTGCATGTGGTCGGATGGGCAGAAGGCAGTCTACGCCAGGAAGCTGCTGAAGGGATCAGCGAAAATATTTGCGAGCTTCGAGTGTCATGCCAGGACTTGGCATGAGTTGAAGAGGGGGCTAGTGAAAGAATTTTCGAGGAAAGTCAACAGTAGGCAAGTTCATCAGAAACTTGAAGAAACAAAAAAGGAGAGTGATGAAGCATGTTTGGCGTACATGTACCGTATGCTCGAGATAGCCAGCCATGTGGACATGGAGGAGGAAGCAAAGGTGGAATACATAGTGGATGGAATAATAGACGACGAGAACAATAAGGCTGTATTGTACGGCGCTACGTCAATCAAAGAGTTGAGGAAGAGGTTAGTAATGTACGAAGAGCAGAAGAGTCGCAGAGCAAAGTCGATTGTGAAGCCGGCTAAAACCCAGAAGAACGGGAAGCCCAGTCAATCTGTAGACGCAATGAAGAAAAGAAGATGCTTCATTTGCGGTAGTGAGGATCATCTAAGTGTTACGTGTCCGGAGAGGGGAGAAGGTGTTAAGTGTTTCAAGTGCAGCGGATTTGGACATATTGCAGCGAGGTGTACGGCACGACCGAAAGAGACTTGCGTAGTGTCAAGATCCGAAAAGGGAAAGTACTTGAAGGACGTGTCGATAGATGGCTGCAGGTTTGTCTCGTTAGTGGATACAGGTAGTGACCTTACGTTCATACGAGCGGATGAGTATGCGGGGTTAGGATCACCACCTTTGGGAAACTGCAAACTTAGGTTCGATGGTTTTGGTTCTGTTGGCAATAGTACCTGGGGCGAGTTCACAAGGGTAATGACGGTCGACGGGTGCGACTTTACTGTCACTCTGCATGTTGTCTCGAATAAGGTAATGACAAGACACAGTCTACTCTTAGGTACCGACTTTTTAGACCAGGTAGAGTTGCGAGTCAAACGGGGCGAGGTGACATTTTTACGACTCGACGATCAGACCGACGGTCACGAGGACGCGCCGGATGTACTGGGGGTAAACGCGGTAGAACAGACCGACGAAACAGACCTGACACGCGTACGGGAACCGCATTATCGTGAAGCGATTCGCGATATCGTTAGGGGGTATAGGCCGGAGAAGAAGCGAGACGTCGGAATAACCGAGAAAATAGTTCTGAAAAGCGACAAACCGGTAGCGCGAAGACCGCGAAGACTGGCGCCGTCGGAAAGAAAGGAAGTAGATGATCTGATGGAAGCGTGGATAAACGAGGGTGTCATCAAATCGTCAGACTTGGAGTATGCGAGTCCGATAGGTGTAGTTAGAAAGAAAGATTTGTGTGTGCGTGTGGCTAGATGGGCCTTGTTACTAGGCGAGATTAAGTATCAGGCGTGTCATCGGCCGGGGAAAAGTATGCAGCATGTAGATGCTCCGAGTAGGAACCCCCTGCCGAGCACTATGTATGTAACGGAGAGTGAAGACGGGCTGATTGCACGGTTGAGAAGGGCACAGAACAAGGACATTGAAGTCTGTAGGATTTTGGACGCCGCAACGTGCAGTCAGGCCGATGGGCAGGTAGTAAGAAACAATATTTTGTATAAGGAGTGTGAGGACGATGTGCTAATAGTAGTATCGAAGGCGATGCGGGCTCAGGTAGTCAGGCAAGCGCACGAGCGTGGGCATTTCGAGGTTACCAAAACAGAAGCTATGGTCAAGAAGGACTTCTGGTTCAAGGGGTTACGCGAAAGGGTCGAACACGTGGTATCCAACTGCCTTGACTGTAGCCTAACCGAACGAAACATAGGTAAGCTGGAAGGGAACCTGCGAAATTACAAGAAAAGAAGAAAGCGTGCGAAGCAGTACCTGAGGAAGGACCCGTGCACACCTCGATTTTATGAAACCTTGGGTCCTAAATGCCGAAAGTGACGCATCTGATGACAGCGAGATAGAAGGCAACATCTGAGGGCAGATGTTATTGCAGGATGGCCGAATGTAGTATCGTGGACGAAAGGCCTGGGCAATATCGGACGAACTATGAACAGTGTCGCGAGAGCCGAGGCGCCGTCGGGCCCATCAATGTGTCATCGGTCTTTTCAAGTGCATAGTTTCGTGGAAAAGACCTACGTGACCCTGGCCACGAGCGTCTGCGGAACACGTGTGCGGTGGGCCTAGGAAAAGGGCAATAGAATGCGACAACAGTTAGTCGAGAAACAGTGTGCGAGTCGGGAAACAGAGCGCGAGTCGAGAACGAGAGTGCGAGTCGAGAAGCAGAGTGCGAGTCGAGCGGAGACGGAGGTTGCGAGTGGCGTTGCCGAGAGAGTGTGGATTGCGCTGTGTTCTGTACGTTTGGTGTGAATAGTTCAAGTTAAGCCACAATCGTCTTATCTGTCTGATTAACATCTCTATTGTCCACGTTTTGTAAACATATTACATCACGATATTACATATATTTCTGGCTTTTCTGGGGTTTAACTGAAATATGACAAATAACGTTGTAAAACATATGTACTTATGACTTACAGAGTAATTGAGTGTACAAAATATATAGTATACAAAATAGCCAGCGATTTAGGGCTTTAAAAGATCAAAAGAAAAGAAAAGAAAAGAAAAGAAAAGAAAAGAAAAGAAAAGAAGAAAGATAATATGTTGTGGCAGTCTAAGTCGATCTAAGAAAATAGATAAAGGGAGGGAGGGGCAAAGCTAGTTAATCCGGAAAGAATCCAAGCGTCAATTTCAAGCATTTACAGAGAATCACTATTGAAGGTTCAAAGGCCGACTAGTGAGCTTCATCCTATCTCATTTTTTAATCAGGCGATGGATCGACGAATCGTATTGATTTCGAGGATTATTATAGTTCTGTGGGAATTTTAAAGCGTGGTTTGTCTAATCTTGTCTCGTTAGCTACAGACTCTTTGGCGAGCAGCCTGAAACTTGATCCAGTTTCGAGAAAATGAAATATTCGTTTTTCCTCTTTGCTTCCCTGTTCCTTCTTTCCTCCTTTTTCCCTTTTTACATCGCGTTAAGACCCGTTAAATAATATTGACTGCCGTGGACGCTGGCTGAGAAGTGCACTTTATAACTAGCTTTAAAATCACTGACGTCGATGAGGACAAAGGTAAGTTAGAGGGTCATTTATCTGAGCTGGTGTTATTCCGCTGTACAAACTATTTCCGGCCAGTACCTTTTATGTACTTTCGCTTCCGCTAACAAGCAACGCGCCATGTCCATCACTGTTCTATTATACCTTTCCGCTGTCCCGTTTAATTCATGTACGTATGTTGGGCAATTATTTATTCTTATACCTTTATCCCTAGCAAATTTATAAATTCGATTATTTAAATATTCTTTACCATTATCGCATCTTAATATTTTTAACCTCTTGCCCGTTAAATTTTCGGCTTCATTTACGAACTGTACGAAAGAATCAAAGACCTCATCTTTTGATTTTATACAATAGATCCTAGCTATTTTACTATAATCATCGATAAATGAAATGAAATATTTTTCTACATTGAATCCGGTAGTCTTAAAGGGACCACATACGTCCGTATGAATAATTTCCATTATTTCCTTAGCCTTAGTTCGATTATTTTTGAAAGGTAAGTTATGCATTTTGCTTTCTATACACACCCTACATTTCAAAAGTTCCTTTTCAAATTCATTCGGTATGCCAGTCACTAGCTGCTCTTTACCCAAAATCTCTAAATATTTAAAATTTACGTGTCCTAGCATCCTATGCCATCTTTCCTTTTTACTCATACCACTACGTTCGGCGCTGTTTACTAAGTGCTTCTTCCCTTTCAATATACTTTTTATTCTATATGTCCCATTCTCTTTGAACGCTACAGCTGTAAGTATATTATCCTCATCTATTACTTTCGCAATATTTCCTTTGGAAATAACCGTATTCTTATTGTCTGTTAGTTTACCTAAACTAATCAAATTTGCGGACATTTCTTTCGCGTAAAATACTTTCCTCATATTTATTTTATTTTGTTTTCCGAATGCTTCAAAATGACTTATAACATTCCCAACTTTTGTCGCTTTTATCGGTCTATTATCGCCTAAATATATAATATATTTACCGGTTCTTTTAGGTCGATAGATTTATCGAAATAATTTATATTATTAATTATGTGATCGGTACAACCGCTATCTAATAGCCACACTATTTCGTTCTTACTTATTTCATTCGTCTCACTGCTGTTTGCTGCGTGCGCCGTTGCTGTCCATATGCCTGCTCTTGAGTTTCCATGCTCGCCCGTGCCGGTTCTTGATTGACGATGAAAGTTTCCACGTCCTCTGCTCGTATTGCCTTTGTTCTCTCTTCCTCTGTTTCGACCACGTGTTGGCCCATGCCAATAGCCGTTACTGCTTCCCGCTTGGACGCCATTTTGACACTCTCTCGCAAAGTGTCCTAATCTTCCACATCTGAAGCATCCTTCCTTTTTTGCAGAAAAGGCGTTGGTTTGCCTTTCTCCTCCATTGGATTTATTTTTCTTCTCTGCTATTTCTATTTTATTTTTCACATACGCTACCGTTTGATTCTCTTCTTTCAATGCGTCTATTATGTCCGCTATGTAGCTGTATTCTTCGGCTAACGTATTCAGCATGTAATTCAGCTTTTCCCTCTCACTTACTTGTGCGCCCGCACTTTTTAATTCATTTATTAATTTTTCGAAATCGTTAAAGAATGATGCTGAATCACTGTAGTTCTCCAGTCTTATGTTTTCCAATCTCCTTCTGCATACGATCTGCAGTGCCGTCGACTCTTTCAAGTACATTTCATCGAACCTTTTTATTATATCATACGCCGTTTTTCCTTCCCTAACATACTCCAATTGTCTGTTCGATATTGCACTATAAATTATATTTATCGCCTTCAAATCCTTTTTGTCCCAGTCTTCATCGTCTCTTTCGTTCTTCATTCTAGTTGTAACAACCTCGCATTCCTTATATTTGAGAAACATCGTGATTCTTTGCTTCCACATTCCATAATCCTCGCCATCGAATATAGGTATCATGATTTCCGATCTCTCCATTTTAATTGATTCTTCTTTTTTTTTTCTTTTCTTACTCAAGCGTTCCTACGTGCTCGAAGTATATTTTGTTCCTCTGAAAGTTTTTTTTTCTTTACTGAAAACTCACTCGCAAGATCGTAACCACGCACTAAATATCTTGCAAAACTAGTAACCACGCTCTGCTACCATGTTAAGGAAATTCGAGGATTTGGGAATACAAATAATTGACTATATTTCCCACACAACAGTTATACATCTATATTACACTCTGAAGAACGTCTTGCACGCACGCTTGTCGCCAACCGACTATCCTAGATTCTTCTAACATCTGGCAACAGTCTTTTGTCTCCACTAAGACCTTGACGCCCTCTGGCCCTTACACACACACTCTCATGTACAGTGTAAATGTATCACTTCCTTAACACAATTATCCCGCGTTAGGTTCAATCAGGTTAGTCCCACGCGAAATTGATCCAACCATGCGAAAAAGAGTGTATTCTGATTTCTGTCGCAGATACTTCTGGCTAGTGCGGTACTTACGCCACTGCTAAACTTCTTTTACGCTTCTGATCGCGACTTATTACGACTAAGAAGATGTACCACTGTTGGAGATTCTACCTGAAAGTGATCATAATTGCGGTCTCTGTACCGCCTGCACTTCTTTCTATTCTACCGTTAAAGACCGGTAAGTTGATACTGATTAATTATGCGATCGAAATCTTATATAATGGCTACAAAAAATATTTGCATCATTATTCTCGTTTCCTAATGAATCGCTGTTTTAATCAAGTTTTATATTGCATCAAATTTCTGTAGTTACACGAAAGTAGTAAATTATAGAAAACTTGATATACACGGATTTAATTAATTGATAAATTAGTCAATATATAGGCATTATTATTTCACGTGAAATTTTACAACGTCAAAAACCTAACATTCCTGTACGAGCAGTATTAATCACAAATTGTGAGAATGCCTACTGATAAGGAAGAAAGATAATATAGAAAACGCGGACTTGTGGAAAGAGGATCCCTGACATTAGACACGAATACGCGATTTCACGAAATATTTTATGGTATATCTAAGATAGAGAATATATATAGAGTACATATAAGTATATATAGAGTAAGAATATATATAGAGTATATATAAGTACCAAAAATACATCCTAAGACGTGTATGCGATCTACGCTGTATGGGACGTGTTATAAATGGTTTCCGCCACTCAACGCAACTCAATGACAGGAATAATTTTTTGTTACGGGTCGTTTAATTTATTCGTTCGTTAGGACGATTGGTCTGACAAATTCAAAGTCTTGTTCCGTATAAATATTTTTAAACAAGCACGTCATAAGCTTTGTATATTTTTTTTATCGCAACGAAGAAAGTTCAGAGAAATGTTGAAATTATTAATTACAAAAGAAGACATTTACGTTGTAAAAATGTTAGCGAAAACATTTGTGAAAAAGTTACTTTGTTATAAATTCTACAAAAAGAAATATTGAAAATCACGTCCCATTTATTCAGTATTTATGCACGTATGAAAAGTATTTTGCATTCGCGCAAAAAAATCCCTTAAGGATACATATTTTATAATAATTGGAGTGTCAAAGTTATTACGCGGATTGGCGTACCTTAACCACGTGCCTTTTAATGAAACTAGGTTATTCATTTGTTATTCGTTCCTAACTTTCAACTTTATGATTTTTGCGGAATAAAATTTTATATTCCGGTTCAGTTTATAAATGATTCAGGGTAAATACATTTATTACGATCGTTTAAAGTTTAAAGAAACACCGTTATAAAGTCGTAATACGAGACAAAGCGATTCAGAACTCGAATTCATTTGTTGGAACGACGCCATGGGCAAAAGTAGATAATGGAAAACTTTCTTCCAAAGACCATTTGATAGCGCCGACGTAATCAAGAGTGTGACGATATTGCCAGAGACGTTTCTGCAAATAGAAGACTAACTTATTTACGAATTGCCGTAACACGATTGCCGCTGGTAGTATGGTTAGTAATCGCTTTATTGAATTTTCGCTTGATGTGACATCGTCGAGAGTTTCTAGCGAAATTCTTCTCCCTGTAAAACTATGTTTCTACAGCAATGGCTGTAATTTTCGAGTTACCGTTTGCGAAGAAATCTTTTTCTTTGTTACGTGTAATAGATTATTTTTAAGTTTTAAGTTTTAAATTACATTGGTAACCTTCTATAATTTATTACTCGAAGGTGGTAATTTTTTCTTAAATAGTTTGTTTTTCCTATAATTTATTATAATATATTTTACTACAGAATCCTCAAAAACATGATGTATGTATATATATATCCTGAAATATTATCAGTCTATTGTCAAGTTATAGAACATTATGGAAATTGCCAATTAAAGTCATAAAAAACAAAAAATAAGGAAGTTCGTTAAAATAATCAAGATATAGAATTTATTCGAGTAATATAGATTACGGTAGAGATGGTGACGGTAACAATGAGTGGACTGATACTTCGTGCGAAAACAAATTGGAAGCGCAGAGCGATGTATTGTTTCAGCGAATATCGATTTTAAAGCACGGTTTTAAAACACGGTATAATCAATTTTTTTACATAAAATTATATTGTATAGGCTATTGTTATTTAAACATTTTAAATTGGATGGTTTTTACATATGCTAAAAAAATGGAAAATGATGATGATGAATCAATGACACGTAGAAAATTATAATCTATTGTATTGCTGTTATCTAATGGTGTTGTAGTTGACTGTATGGTGGATGTATCTAATGGTGTTGTAGTTGACTGTATGTTGTTCAATATTGCTATGAAACTCTTCTGATTCATTGTCACTTATACGAAGGATGGAAGTATACGAAATCGATAAAATTATTAATAATATTTACGAAGAGAAAGTAAACTGTTGGATATATGACAAAATAATTCTATTTTAAATGAGAGACTGGTCAGCGTGGTTATTTTGTTTACAAAATCAAACGAATTTAATGAATGTAATGGTAAGGAAGTAACTATAAGTGGCTGTTAAACTATTTTTATGCTTGAAAAGTAATTCGCAAAGTAATGTAAAGCAGTACTACTGAGTTGTACATAACCTCTTTCAGAATTTGTTCTTAAGCTCTTGCTTCATAACTTCCTTAATTATACTCTTCAAACTTATTGACTACTTCGATGTTGTTACGAACAGAAACTGATAAAATATTAATCTTAAATATAGATTGAAATGAAAGCTTGTCACGTAAATATATATATATGTACTACTTACTCAAACTATGGATCACATAACCTATACAAAAAAAAAAAAAGAAAAAAGAAAAAAATTATTGTACACTATAAAGCAAGAGGTTAAATCTTTAATCTGTTAAGAATTAAATTTTTTATTGTAACTGCGAAAATTATAAAAGTACCAAGCGAAGCAAGTACGGAATATATGCGGAATATGAATCGCTCAACGAACCAAAGAGCGGCTCAGTGACAAAATTAGCAAAGTAAAGACCACAAATATTACAACGTTATATTCTACCACAAAATAATTCTCTATACAAAAAAGGTACACAACGAATCGATTTTTCACAACGATAAGAGTCAACAGAACCAATCAAGACCAGGCGAGACTCTCATAAGACAACGATATCAGAGGGATCAAATCAGCGACTTCAATCTATGTTACAGAGTATAGTTATCAAGAAAAATTGCTCTTTTCATGAAAAGTATGGTAATGATACTCTTATAATACATTGTATATCTGGCAGTCGGATGTGCCCGTGGCCATCGGAAATGTAAAGACGACGCTTTTAGAAAGTGATAGCGCCTTCGCGTTTTAAAAACGCGTTAGAAGAAGGACGGTTTCGCTATCCAAGGCGAATCGAAAAGTGCGCGTGTTGCGAGAATCAGAGTTGATCGAGACGTCGAAGCATAGAGTCGTTAGAATTGAGTTGCGAGTGTTGTCGAGTGTTAGAGTTGCTAGTGAGAGAGAGAGAGAGAGAGAGAGAGAGAGAGAGTGTTACCAAATAGTTGTCAAGTTATTTGTTGCAAATACGAGCGTTGCATTTAGTTTTCCTGTTAATCAAACATCGTTTCTCTGTCTAACTAATATCTGTATTTTCAATCCATTATTAATATATTCCGATATTACAAGTGGGGGCTCGTCCGGGATTGAATAAGACAGAGAAACGATACGATTTAACGGAGCTATTTGTGCGGGAGTAGAAAAGAATAGAATAAAATGGCAAACGTTGAAGACGAACGATTGTCGGGTGAAGAGGATTTGACGCTGAAGGAGCTGAGGAGTAAGCTCGCACAGATGAATCTGCCTATATCCGGTGCGAGATCAGTGCTGGTTGCCAGGTTGAACAAAGCGTGCAAACCTGGTCGATCTACTCCTAAGGATTCGAAGCCTGGCGAAGAACCAACAAACCAGCGAGATCTAAGAAGCAAGCAGAGAGCCGAACGCAGTCAAGAGGGAGAGGAAGACCTCGAGAAGCTGAGGACGAAAGAGCTGAGAGCGCGTCTCGTTAGCTTGGGGTTGAAGGTAACGGGAAGAAAATCCGAACTACGCGCGCGGCTACAGGCGGCCCTAGAAGGAGACGATGTATCGTCGGAAGAAGAGAGCTCCGACGAAAGTGAAGGCGAGGACGATAAACAAGGCGCGCGAGAATACAGGAGAGGCACGCGAGCGGTGTATCAGGACCGCGATGAGTATCAGCAGAAGTATATGCGTCGGTTCGATGTTGAGTCTTAAAGACGTGGAAGACTCATTAGAGAAATTCAGCGGGGATGATCTGCTGAGTGTAAATCAGTGGGTGGAAGACTTCGAGGAAATGGCAGAAGTGTGGGGTTGGTCAGACGCCCACATGGTGGCCTATGCTAAGAAATTACTCGCAGGCTCCGCTCAGGCCTTCGTACGACAAGAGCGATGCGCGAAGTTCTGGGCAAAGCTAAAAAAGGCGTTGAGGAATGAGTTTGAAAATGTAGTAAGCGACCAACAGATACATGGCGAGTTATGCCATAGAAAGAAGAAAGCATATGAGAGTCTGCAACAATATATGTATCACATGTGCGGGATTGAAAAACAAGGAAGGGTTGATACGCAATCCTTGATAGACTACATTATTCAAGGCATTCCCGACGAGGTCGCGAACAAGACTGTGCTATACGGAGCCAGGAATATCGAGCAATTAAAAGAGCGTTTCAGGCGCTACGAAGCGATAAAAAGAGATATGGAGATGAGGACGAAATTTGAGGAGCCGAAGAGTAGCAGGGTAAAGCCGGCGGCGAAGCTGTCCGAAACCGAGAGGAACAAGGAACCCGGTCGATCTGAAGATGCGAGGAAGTCGAGAGGACCTAAATGCTTCAAATGTAGGGAGTACGGACACATCGCATCAAAATGCGACAAGGCACTGGGTGAGCCGTCAAAGAAAGTTTACAGCGTGTTTCGGTCGTTACAAACAAGGCGTTGTAAGGATATTAAGATGGAAAATTTCGAATAGAGCGCGTTGATAGACACCGGTAGTGAGCTGACTCTAATGCGAGCAGATCAGCATGTGAAAATCGGAGCGCCCAGATTAAGTCGGGAAATCGTTGGATTTGGCGGTGTCGGTTCCGGAAGGAATTTTACGCTCGGGAAATTTTCGACGAACATTATTATAGACAATGAGTCGTACTGTATAACCATACACGTAGTTCCAGACACAGTGATGCAACATTCGCTTATTATTGGCGCAGACTTTTTGGACACTGTTGAAATAAGTATAAAAGGGGGAGAATCTTTTATTAGTAGAATAAAGGACGAAAATCCCGATGAGTGTCCGGAAGTCCTCAAGATAGATGTAGAGACACAGGCGAGTGAGATAGATTTGTCACACGTTAAGGACATGCAGCATAGTCTAAAAAGAGATTTGAAGAGAACCAAAGCATTGCTAAGAGACGCTCAAACGATGCCGGAGAGATCGAAAGGTGACTCGACGGGTAAAGCAGCTTTACGACAGCTGAAGAACCAGTTAGAAGATGCAGAATGCGCTAGAGCAGTTGCAGTTAAAGCGAAACAGGCACTGGAGCAAGAACCGAATGAGACGCAGGCTTCGTTGCAGGAAGTACTGCGGCAACGTTCCGAAGCAGAAGATCGTGATTAATGTAGCTAGTCGCGAACGAACTGAGCTACTGTCGCAATTGGAAGAAAATAAAGAAGAGTTAGCAGAAGTTTTGAAGAAGTATCGGGCAGCTGTGCAGCAAGTGTCGGAGGAACGGAGAATAGTGGCAAGACACGTGGTGATTGGTAAAGTGGACCACGAGATGGTGTCCTCGTCGGATTCTTGCGGCCAGCAGGAGGACTTAGCGAACATCACGAGGAGGAAGAATCTGGCTAAACAACAGCAACAGGATGTTGTTGATGATATTTGCGAATTTACTGAGAAGGATAGCGTTGCGGGTGTGAGGGTTGTTTCAAGTTTTCGGATAGACTCGAAGAGAGTGAATGCAAGGCGAACGAAAAGACAAGGGAAGTCGCACGCGCGGAATCCCTCCAATAATATCGATACGAAGATTCGATATACAGAGGATGTGGATGACGAGGACGACGATGGGATTGTCGAGGACACGATGAACGTGAAGACCTTCGAAAAAGAAGAGATCATAGTCTCGGTAGATGGTAAGTTGTTAACGTCTTCCATGTACGAACTGAGCCTACGAAAATGTCACGATGCTGCCACGACGATCAAAGCCCCTGACAAGAGTGAAATGGGTAAACAAACAACGGAGAGGAAGATAGAGGAAGAGCGAAAGAGGAGCAGTAGCATCGAGGACGAACAGGCCGCGGTGTTCCAAGAGGAACGAGATCAGCTGCGTGCGGACGCAAAGAGACGGATTGAGGAGATCCAAATCCGAAACAAGCGGGCGTATAACAGGAGACGCAAGAAGGCGACAGCATACAGGACGGCAGATCTAGTGGCAATCGAGAGGATGCAGAGGGGTCCCGGGCTAAAGCTGCATCCGAAGTTTCTTGGACCGTATCGGGTGATAAAAGTCCTGCGAAATGACCGATACATAGTGCAGCGAGAGGGGGAGCACGAAGGGCCACGTACAACTTCCACGGCAGCCGATCACATGAAATGGTAGAATGCTGACGATAGTGATGTAAGTGCGAGCGGCGATGATGAGCACATCTGAGGGCAGATGCGATTGTCAGGAAAGGCCGATTGTAATATCGTAGAATAGCTTTGATTGGAGATCGGCTGAAAATAGAAAAACCGTGTACGTCGTGTTTCTGTGGTTCGTTTACATTTAAGAGTGCCTACGTGACTAAAGGCACGTAGTTGGTAGTTCTTACGTATGTATGAGGGAAACAATAGACCACGTTAGAAGAAGGACGGTTTCGCTATCCAAGGCGAATCGAAAAGTGTGCGTGTTGCGAGAATCAGAGTTGATCGAGACGTCGAAGCATAGAGTCGTTAGAATTGAGTTGCGAGTGTTGTCGAGTGTTAGAGTTGCTAGTGAGAGAGAGAGAGAGAGAGAGAGAGAGAGAGAGAGAGTTACCAAATAGTTGTCAAGTTATTTGTTGCAAATACGAGCGTTGCATTTAGTTTTCCTGTTAATCAAACATCGTTTCTCTGTCTAACTAATATCTGTATTTTCAATCCATTATTAATAAATTATAATTAATCGGACAAAATTACACCTTTAATATATTCCGATATTACCGTGATGTAATATTTATCATGCTTATTTTGTACGTAAAACGAATCGTTGGAATATTCCCGAAGCTAACGAAGCATTTCCCAAAAGTTAAACCGAAGAAATTAACGCGAATAGTTAAGTGAAATTTTTCCATTAACTTGCTGACCAACCGGCAAATAAAGAATCATAAAAATTGTTTCAATGTGTTGAGGTCACGCATAACTTCTTTTTTCATTGACGATTACCAAACAGGTAAAATTTCGAAATTGTACGAAGGCCACGTGACCAGATCGTATTGGAATTTGAAGTGCATGGAAAAAGACAACTCGAAGTACAAACCTTGAGCTGTACTACTCGAAGTACAAACGTGAACTAATGGATGCAGAAAAGCAATTAACGCCAAACATCCGAACAGCATCTTGGAGCTCGTCATTGTTCTGAAATAAAAGAAGTGACGAATTAAAAAGACGCAGGACTAATAATAATAAAGGAAACTTAGTTCGTATTATAAATTGAATTTACATCAGAAAAGAAGCACGATCAAGCGAAACAGATCGTAGAAATGACAAATATCATCGATATACGTTTCAGTGTAATTTCACTTTTGAAAATTATTTAGTTTAATACGATCGTATTCATCGCTCTGAAACTTTCATTGTGCTGCAATTTGTGCTGCGTCTTTTTAATTTCTCTATCTTTCTGTGTTTTCGGAAAAATTACTTGAAAGATTAAGAATTGCTTGCCTTATTTTATTTTCGATTAGTTAGGATTTGATTATTCCAGGTAAGGTTTATTATTTATAACAGGTTTTATCACTTGTTTATTATTTAGGAGTTTGTTATTTTAGGATTAGTACCTTTTAGGATTTCTTATCCTTCGAGTTTCTGTTTCAGATATCTAGGTCTATTTCAAGATGTTTTATTACATTAGGATTATTTATTCGATTAAGATAATTTAAGAGTTTCACAATGTACAAAGAAATAATCGCGTGAAATTTAGATTTATGCTTTAAACGTATTAAACACGCGGTAATTTCAATGTCTATAGCCTCGAACGTGTTCTGATTAGTTGTGTCATTGTCTGTGACATTGAAATCACAAAAATCCATTGCAAGTGTGCTGTCATGCAATGTGGATGTAATTGGGTTTTTTGGGTATTTCCTGTATCATCTGATTTGTACAGTACTATTTTAACGCAAGGACAGGAAACTTATTATATATTTCCCGTCCATTATTTGAATCGTTGTGAAGTGTAACGAATTATATTCGATTCGAGGAGATGTTAATGAATTACCCATTTCATATGTAATTACATGGAAATAAAAATCATTGCAAAAATAATTGATCTAATGACAACGGAATTTCCAATATTTTTTTGTTTCGTCACGTCTTTTTCATAATATATCTTTTATAGGTACGTGATTTATTAATCGTTCGAATGGAAATAATTATTCGTATAATATTCAAATGATTCTAGCCATAAAATAAATTAAAACGATACCTGTCAATGATATGCAATCTGCGTATGACGTCAACCTCGATCTATGCTTATACAAGAAATTTTATCAATCAATGACTAGATATACAATAATCAAATATTATAAAATTTCCTGAAAACCTTTAGGTGTTAATATTAAGGTGTTAATATCTTTAATATTTGCAAGTTATTGTTTAGCGCTAATTAGTTAGAATGTAACAAGTGGTGTACCAGAATTGAGATAATTAAGCCACACGAACAATCTTATTTAGATCTTTTTAATTTTTTAATTCTCTTTTGCTCTAATACTTCGTAAAATTAATCTTCATTAGCTACTACACTTCATAGAATGACAAGAGATAATTTTTCTTATATAACGTTTCATTCATAAAATCTATCATTAAAGTATATCTTCATAAAAATATCATTCCATACTAACGGTATATTTGGTGTCATACGAGATAACAGTTACCAGTGATGACATATGTAACTTTATAAAGATATCTCGTTTTATTATATATTAAAAGAATGTACTCATTGCTGCTATATTTCAGATGAAAAAAAGGAGGCAACGATTTTACAGTAAAATCGTTCGTTTACAACTGATTCATTTACATTTCATGATAATACTGTGCATTCTGAATATGCTATGATTTGCTTTAAAATAATAAATAGTCCATTCTTGCATACTATTGCTCCGGCTTTACTTGTATTTTCGATATTGGTATAAATAGAAAGACAATTAATGTCGTTCGAGTCTATTTTCGGATCATTTATATTACGTTTAATCCATATAGTTATTATATGAGACATAGTATCGTAAAATTTGGAAGAATAAAACGTTCGTACAGGAAGTACATTTTATAAGAACTCCAACAAATCTGCGTGTGCACCTAAAATACAAACTGATAGTGATTGTTCATAAGTTTATATACATTATCTAATGTCAATCGAAGGTATCAATTCTTTTTCTCCATAAGAGTACTTTTTCATTTATATGTGTTCAACCGTGAAGCATATGTCACCTACAACGAAAAAGAGTTTTCCTATACTTAATATTTCCTTTATATACCTATGAAAGTCTATTCTTCGCGTAGTATGAAATTATGAATAAATCTGGAATATTGTTCAATCTGAAAAGAAAAATAACTCATTGACATCATTCATTGATACGAGATTCAGAATGTTTGTTTTGTCTTGCAGAAAAAGAAGGCAGCCCTCCCTTTCTTTTAATGTGAAATAGAAAGCGAAAATTTGAAAACAGATTTTTTGGAAATTTACTTGCAAATATCGTTTTCAATATCGTGATTTTCTTCCCAATGGTACTGTACTTTCAAATTTTCCAGTATCCCTCTAAAAACAAAAAGTCGAACCTCGTTATCATTAACATAGGCATTACAAGGAAGAGAAGTATTAGAAAGCAGCTCCTTTTTATTATGGATTTCTTTATAATCGTGTAAATAAGAAATTCCGGAAATTTTTTCCTCAAGAATTTAATTCTTGTGTTTTGATTGATAATTATTACACTGCATACTAACATTTCGCATACTGTTCGCATCTAACAATTTCCTAATAATAACTACTTCAAAATTACATATGTTCTTGCACGAATTCAAAAGTACGTATGATACAATTACAATTGATTCTAAAATAATAATTATTTGAAGATATTAAGATACTAATTAAACGTTTCACTATATTTCAAAATCTGGAACAACAAATTTTTATTTATAAAAAATGAAACTGTCTTTATATATTCTTTGTCATGATGCTATTTCTTATTACCATGTCGACATTTTTTAAAATTCATTTTGTTATCTCTACGCAATATGAAAATTCATATACTGCTTAATATTTTTTACATATTATCCATCCACCGCATGATATCTCCTGAAAAATCAAAATATTAATGTTATATTATTACAATGCTTCTTAAATTTCAATTTTTGACAAATTTGAAATCCAATATATTTTGCACAATTATTATTTATCAAAAAATTCTAAGTTAGTAACTTTCTTTTCAAATGGCAAATAACATATACATTGACTTACCTGTAAGTTTTTGTTCCCAATCATCATTTCCTCTTATAGAACATCATTATTGTTCTCATAATTACTACCAGTGTCATAGATATTGTAGTGGCTACAACTGAATTAATAGAAAATGATAAATAACTGTGTATAACAATGACACATAACTTTTACTTACATATCAGTCGATAAGGGATTACTGTGATATCCTGTTGATGTTTCTTAAGGCACTTGATTAGGTGCGATACGGTATCATTCCTTATGGTATACTGTAGAGAAGTATTTTAGAAAATAACAAGAATAAATCTAAATTATTCAGAGGTTCCAGTTTCGGCTTAGACATAAATACAGGACCATTTGCAAAGAAGAAAGGGTGCGTTTCTACAGCCTCGTTATAGTAACCACGAATACCGATCTCTGAATTACTGGTTACTAAACATAAATATCCTATAAAATTTAATATATTTCTTTAATTTTTAATACATACATGAGTTAGTAGTTCTAAATTATGAATCATCTTACCTGTGATATTACACTTTTCCTTATAATATCATCACTCAAGTGAACAACATTAAGATCATGTAAACCATGTCATCCTATCTTACTGTGAAGATACTTAGTTATGTTATCTAACATTATAAAAATATCATCAAATTCAAGTCCTTTTATTCACATCACATGGCCACGACGATCTGGTTCTTCGTTATATAATGTTCTAAAATTTGTCGTACATATAGGATGTACAAACCGTGATATCAAGGTATCAGTTCTTCCTTCCCAAGGGACAGTTTCATTAAAATTCTGATAGAATTAAAAATTAATTATTAATATTCTAACAATCATATATGTTAAATACATTATAGTCAACGATATATACCTGAGCGAATGTAGGGGTGATTCCTCGATAATTATAAATGTCATCAGCCCACATCATTGTGCCACTTCTTTGTACTCCAGCCTCTGGATTAGCAGCCTAAACAAACATACAAAATTTTATAGAAGCTGCACAAAATATAGTATATATGCGCAATATTGAAGCGTTCAAGGGGATATAAAGGTAATGTACATCACATACACGTGTACTCTCATGCAACAAAATACAATTAGATTTAATAGTATAAGCTCTTTTATTCATCATAATAGATTGGAAATTTAAGTGTCTTACGAGGGTGAGTAAAAAGTTACCCGCTCTGTCGGTGTAGAATTTATTTTAAGCAATTGTCAAAAAAGACATACATCATTTTTTGACATAATCACTCAATTTCTGTATACACTTTGTCCATTTGCTGAAGGACCTTCGTATTTTCTCATTAAAAAATGTTTTGGGCTGAGCTGCGAACCACGAATGCATCGTCGTCTTCACCTTTTCATCAGCTTTCTCGGCATCCATCTCGCACAAACTTTTTAAAACCCAAATCTGTCGTGCACTATTGCATAAGCAGAGCCGTGGCTGATTTGCAAATGATTTGCCACATTATCCAGTGTCACTCGTCTATTCCATAGAGCATAAGTTCATGAGCACGTTCAATGTTGTCATCGTGGATGTGGACGGGCGTCCAGCTGTTTTTTCATAACACTTGTGCGATCTTCTTTGAACTTTTGTGCCCATTCAAACGCACTTCGTGACAAAACACTTTCTCCATAATGTGCATTAAATCTTTGATAAATATAGGCATCAAACATAACCTCCGACCACAAGAAACGAATCACAGCATCCTGCACTGTTCTCCTGCAAATCGCCATTGCAAAGCGCCATTACTCGCGCAACGGTCACAAACGAATTGACGTAACATAATGAAACCTACGCAGCAGCACTGAACAGATATTGACGTCATACGAAGAGTGCAGATGGATCAATACGGTCGACAGAAATTTTAACTATCTGGAGTGCGGATAAATTTTTACCGAGAGTCGTATAGGAATCTATAATTTGTAAGTACACCTTTGGCTGAATGGAAATTTCTCTTACATATAGTCAAAAATGCAGAAACAGTGTATTGAATTGGAAAGTGATAAAAAATAAGCGAAGTTTCGAGGTTGCATGTGATTGCATGAGTTCACAGGATGTTTTTAGCGAATAAAAAATAATTTTGAAAGACACGAGACTTATCTTGTATTTTATGCACTCTCTGTGTCCGAATCTCCAGAATCTCTCTAT